>NC_074679.1:13064459-13364459 GCF_029448725.1 Salvelinus fontinalis | reverse complement strand
GGTGACAGCAGGTTAATCTGGTTTGTGTTTAGACCTCTAGCTGGACTGTCCTTGACACACAGCACCCCCTAGAGTATCCTTTTGGTGTGTGTGTGTGTGTGTGTGTGTGTGTGTGTGTGTGTGTGTGTGTGTGTGTGTGTGTGTGTGTGTGTGTGTGTGTGTGTGTGTGTGGTTCGAGCTAAGAGGCTGGCAGTGCTCTGAGGAAAACTCAGTGACTTTACGCCTGGTAATCTGGATTAAATCCCCCAGACAGCATTAAACACCGCCAGCTGGGTATCAAAGAGGGCCGCCCGCGTGTGTGTAGGTGCATGTGTGTGTATTTGTGAGTGCACTTACTATTGCTACGTATTTTTATATGTGAGTGTGTATGTGTTTGGGTTTACATTAGAGTGTGCACTAGTGTGTGTGACAGGCGAAGGGTGGGGCATATGTGGTGCTAGGCGGACCACGGCAATGTCAGGGTATTATAGGTTTGATTGGATTGCGGCTGGGGATTTGTTTATTTAAACTGAGATTACCATCCTGTGTTTGAGAGGCAGATACACAGGGGATGGGGAAAGCCTGTCACTGCCCTGACCCTTTAACATTAGCGTTACCATTAGCGTTAGCCCCATCCATCCACTGGCATTAGCTCTGCTACGTTAGCTCAGCGCTAGCATACTCACTCTCCCTCTCCACCGGTCCCGTTAAAACCCCACCAGTATAATCTGCCAGGCCTTCATCTCACAGCATTAAACGATGTCAGTCTTTATTCCAAAAAGTCTGCTGCTTTCTGCTGTTGTATAAATAGGACTGTGAGTGTGTGGGGAGATAGATTAGGGGAGGCAATACAATGGGTGAGGATGCAGGGAGAGAAGAGGAGTGACAGCAGGGAGCATGTGGAGCACGTGTCACACACACACCAGGATTGATGGATTCATGTCATGTAGACGTCCTCAGGGACATGGAGAAGAGATTGGATGGTTATGCTGGCCAGCTGTTGGTGCAATGGAGCCACTTCCTGGACTATACCACGCAGCTGCAGACTGCGTGGTCGGAAGTAGAAGCACAAGCATTTCGCTACACTCGCATTAACATCTGCTAACCATGTGTATGTGACCAATAAAATTTGATTTGATTTAGTTTTAGATGAGCCAAGACGTTGAGCCAAAACGTCCTTCCCCCTTCACACCCCTCTCCTTCCCCCTCTACACCCTCTCCTTCCCCCTCTACTCCCCTCTCCTTCCCCCTCTACACCCCTCTCCTTCCCCCTCTACAACCCTCTCCTTCCCCCTTCACACCCCTCTCCTTCCCCATCTACACCCTCTTCTTCCCCCTCTACTCCCCTCTCCTTCCCCCTCTACACCCCTGTCCTTCCCCCTCTACTCCCCTCTCCTTCCTCCTCTACTCCCCTCTCCTTCCTCCTCTACTCCCCTCTCCTTCCCCCTTCACCCCCCTCTCCTTCCCCCTCTACACCCCTGTCCTTCCCCCTCTACTCCCCTCTCCTTCCCCCTCTACTCCCCTCTCCTTCCCCCTCTACACCCCTCTCCTTCCCCCTCTACAATCCTCTCCTTCCCCCTTCACACCCCTCTCCTTCCCACTTCACACCCCTCTCCTTCCCCCTCTACACCCTCTCCTTCCCCCTCTACACCCTCTCCTTTCCCCTCTACACCCCTCTCCTTCCCCCTCTACACCCTCTCCTTCCCCCTTCACACCCCTCTCCTTCCTCCTTCACACCCCTCTCCTTCCCCCTCTACACCCCTCTCCTTCCCCCTCTACTCCCCTCTCCTTCCCCCTCTACACCCCTGTCCTTCCCCCTCTACTCCCCTCTCCTTCCCCCTTAACACCCTTCTCCTTCCACCTCTACACCCCTCTCCTTCCCCCTTCACACCCCTCTCCTTCCCCCTCTACAACCCTGTCCTTCCCCCTCTACTCCCCTCTCCTTCCCCTCTTCACCCCTCTCCTTCCCCCTCTACTCCCCACTTCTTCCCCCTTCACACCCCTCTCCTTCCCCCTTCACACCCCTCTCCTTCCCCCTCTACACCACTCTCCTTCCCCCTCTACACCACTCTCCTTCCCCCTCTACACCCTCTCCTTCCCCCTCTACTCCCCTCTCCTTCCCCCTCTACACCCCTCTCCTTCCCCCTCTACAACCCTCTCCTTCCCCCTTCACACCCCTCTCCTTCCCCATCTACACCCTCTTCTTCCCCCTCTACTCCCCTCTCCTTCCCCCTCTACTCCCCTCTCCTTCCCCCTTCACACCCCTCTCCTTCCCCCTCTACACCCCTGTCCTTCCCCCTCTACTCCCCTCTCCTTCCCCCTCTACTCCCCTCTCCTTCCCCCTCTACACCCCTCTCCTTCCCCCTCTACAATCCTCTCCTTCCCCCTTCACACCCCTCTCCTTCCCACTTCACACCCCTCTCCTTCACCCTCTACACCCTCTCCTTCCCCCTCTACACCCTCTCCTTTCCCCTCTACACCCCTCTCCTTCCCCCTCTACACCCTCTCCTTCCCCCTTCACACCCCTCTCCTTCCCCCTTAACACCCTTCTCCTTCCACCTCTACACCCCTCTCCTTCCCCCTTCACACCCCTCTCCTTCCCCCTCTACAACCCTGTCCTTCCCCCTCTACTCCCCTCTCCTTCCCCTCTTCACCCCTCTCCTTCCCCCTCTACTCCCCTCTTCTTCCCCCTTCACACCCCTCTCCTTCCCCCTTCACACCCCTCTCCTTCCCCCTCTACACCACTCTCCTTCCCCCTCTACAACCCTGTCCTTCCCTCTCTACTCCCCTCTCCTTCCCCTCTTCACCCCTCTACTCCCCCTCTACTCCCCTCTTCTTCCCCCTTCACACCCCTCTCCTTCCCCCTCTACTCCCCTCTCCTTCCCCCTTCACACCCCTCTCCTTCCCCCTCTACTCCCCTCTCCTTCCCCCTTCACACCCCTCTCCTTCCCCCTCTACAACCATCGCGTTCCCCCTTTACAACCCTCGCCTTCCCCCCAAACAGTAGATTCCCATTCAATATCCTATTTTCCCTAACCTTAACCTTAACCCCAAACCCTGAATGTAACCCTTAACCCCTGAACCTGATTCTAATCCTAATCCTAACCCTAATTGTAACCCCAACCCTAAACTTAACCCCTAAGCCTAAAATAGCCTTTTCCTTGTGGTGTGAACTATCCTCAATGTCCGAATTATCCTTATTTTACTATCCTTGTGAGGACTTCTGGTCAGGTAGCCTAGCGGTTAAGAGCGTTGTCCACTTGACTTCTGGTCAGGTAGCCTAGCGGTTAAGAGCGGTGTCCACTTGACTTCTGGTCAGGTAGCCTAGCGGTTAAGAGCGTTGTCCACTTGACTTCTGGTCAGGTAGCCTAGCGGTTAAGAGCGTTGTCCACTTGACTTCTGGTCAGGTAGCCTAGCGGTTAAGAGCGTTGTCCACTTGACTTCTGGTCAGGTAGCCTAGCGGTTAAGAGCGGTGTCCACTTGACTTCTGTTCAGGTAGCCTAGCGGTTAAGAGCGTTGTCCACTTGACTTCTGGTCAGGTAGCCTAGCGGTTAAGAGCGTTGTCCACTTGACTTCTGGTCAGGTAGCATAGCAGGTAAGAGCGTTGTCCACTTGACTTCTGGTCAGGTAGCCTAGCGGTTAAGAGCGTTGTCCACTTGACTTCTGGTCAGGTAGCCTAGAGGTTAAGAGCGTTGTCCACTTGACTTCTGGTCAGGTAGCCTAGCAGTTAAGAGCGTTGTCCATTTGACTTCTGGTCAGGTAGCCTAGCAGTTAAGAGCGTTGTCCATTTGACTTCTGGTCAGGTAGCCTAGCGGTTAAGAGTGTTGGACCAGTCATAGAAATTTCATTGGTTCGAATCTTTGAGGTGGAAATATCTGCCTTTCAGTTAACCCCCAACAGCAGTTAACCCCCAACAGCAGTTAACCCCCAACAGCAGTAAACCCCCAACAGCAGTAAACCCCCAACAGCAGTTAACCCCCAACAGCAGTTAACCCCCAACAGCAGTTAACCCCCAACAGCAGTTAACCCCCAACAGCAGTTAACCCCCAACAGCAGTTAACCCCCAACAACAACTGCTCCTCGGGCGTGGATGTCGTGGACGTCGATTAAGGCAACCCTCTCTGATTCAGAGGGGTTGGGTTAAATGCCTTCTATTGTGCATCTGACTACATGTCCCCTTTCCCCACAAAGACAGGAAAACCAAAAACACACACACTCTCTCCCTAGTTTAAGGACGATCGATCCCATTCCAGCTGTCGGATGGGTCTCATCAGCTCTGGGGCAGTAGATTAGCTCGCCAGGATATCCGCTCAAATACGTATCCCTCCAAATCCTTCCTGTCACGCCCCACTCCTCACACACAACAAAAAAAAACACTGGGAGCATACTCTCTTTCTCTCTATCTCGCTCCGCCTTACTCCACAGGCATGTCGGAGGTGACTCACAAGGTGCTGGTCTGTGACGGAGTTGACTGCCGCGTGTCAACCCCGTCACGCTGAGGCTCAGCGCCGTCACATAGAGTGACATTTCGGCCTGGACGGTCCTTGCGAAGATCCTCTTGGATCTGAATGTTGTCAGCCAAAAAAAGGTTGAAACATGTGAGTGTGTGGGCCTTCAGTTGGTTCAGTGCTGAATTGAGAGGGAGGGGGCATGCTGGCGAGCCAGAGACCTCCGGAAGCTGTCTGCGTGTCAGGGGAGACCTCCCGTCTCTTCCCCTGGGGGTGGTTCTGGCTGTGGTGGTGGAGGAGTAAAAATAGGCCCTGGTGACTGGCAGGCAGGCATGTCACAGTGGTGTCCTCGGAGAGGGCAATATGAGTGGGGTGGTGACTAAATGCTACATGACAGCTGGTCCACAGAAAGACAAAGAGAGGAAAACAGACCAAGGCGGAGGCGATGAATGTAAATTGAAATCAAAGAATTATGTTAACAGCGTTCTAGCTTGTTTTGCCCCTGTCTTTGTTTAAGGTTGGATTAGATGTTTGTGCTCGTGCTTGTGGCAGCTGGGTTTGTCATCCATAAACAAAGGCATGAATCACTGAAACTGTGAATAACTGGATTAGTGAACTAAAAATTATTGTTGAGAGAAAGGTGGACTGGAGGTGCACTGTGTGTGTGTGTGTGTGTGTGTGTGTGTGTGTGTGTGTGTGTGTGTGTGTGTGTGTGTGTGTGTGTGTGTGTGTGTGTGTGTGTGTGTGTGTGTGTGCGTGGCTGCATGCGTTAGTGTGTGCGTTCCTGACGGCACGTAAACACCATAGAATATTTTCATACCCCGTCATACCCTCCTGTTATAAACCTTGAACATTGAACATGCCACCTAAATGTGTCCTAACTTCCCATCATACATATGAGCTGGAACCTTCACAGCTCCCTTTGACAAGCGGACAGCTCTTGTATCTGCAGCATCGCCACCACACACACTTCTGTTGTACATGTTTGTTAATGACGATGCCATTATTGTGGGGCCTCATCCAGCTTGTTTTGCCACTGACGAATGAGTTCCTCTTTAATGTGAAGCCACCCTTCTTTTGGACATGACACTTTTGGGTCAGCCCTTCATCAGCGTGAAGGGCTGACAGAGAGGGATGGATGAACAGAATAATGCAAAAATATACTTCATGTACAAAACTCCAAACAATAAAACAATGCATACAGCAGAATCAGGAGCGAGAGAGAGAGACAGGGAGGGAGACAGACAGGCAGACAGGGAGGGAGACAGGGAGAAACTGCTCTGCATGCAAACAATGCCAACAATGCCACTCTAACCAAGACATGTTGTCTTTCTCTCTAACTAAGGCATGTAGTCTTTCTCTCTAACCAAGACCTGTTCGCTTTCTCTCTAACCAAGGCGTGTTGTCTTTCTCTCTAACCAAGGCATGTAGTCTTTCTCTCTAACCAAGACCTGTTCTCTTTCTCTCTAACCAAGGCCTGTTGTCTTTCTCTCTAACCAAGGCATGTAGTCTTTCTCTCTAACCAAGGCATGTTGTCTTTCTCTCTAACCAAGGCATGTTGTCTTTCTCTCTAACCAAGGCATGTTGTCTTTCTCTCTAACCAAGGCATGTTCGCTTTCTCTCTAACCAAGGCATGTAGTCTTTCTCTCTAACCAAGGCATGTAGTCTTTCTCTCTAACCAAGGCATGTTGTCTTTCTCTCTAACCAAGGCATGTAGTCTTTCTCTCTAACCAAGGCATGTAGTCTTTCTCTCTAACCAAGGCATGTTGTCTTTCTCTCTAACCAAGGCATGTTCGCTTTCTCTCTAACCAAGGCATGTAGTCTTTCTCTCTAACCAAGGCATGTAGTCTTTCTCTCTAACCAAGACCTGTTCTCTTTCTCTCTAACCAAGGCCTGTTGTCTTTCTCTCTAACCAAGGCATGTAGTCTTTCTCTCTAACCAAGGCATGTTGTCTTTCTCTCTAACCAAGGCATGTTGTCTTTCTCTCTAACCAAGGCATGTTGTCTTTCTCTCTAACCAAGGCATGTTCGCTTTCTCTCTAACCAAGGCATGTAGTCTTTCTCTCTAACCAAGGCATGTAGTCTTTCTCTCTAACCAAGGCATGTTGTCTTTCTCTCTAACCAAGGCATGTAGTCTTTCTCTCTAACCAAGGCATGTAGTCTTTCTCTCTAACCAAGGCATGTTGTCTTTCTCTCTAACCAAGGCATGTTGTCTTTCTCTCTAACCAAGGCATGTTGTCTTTCTCTCTAACCAAGGCATGTTGTCTTTCTCTCTAACCAAGGCGTGTTGTCTTTCTCTCTAACCAAGGCATGTTGTCTTTCTCTCTATCCCTTATCCTCTTTATCGTTCTATCCCTTTCTTTGATATTTATTTTCCTTGTTCTCTCATTCCTCCTGTTTATCTCTGTATCTCTACATTTAGATCTCTGTGAATACTCCCATCCTCCCCCACACATACAGATAGGGAGATAGATAGGGCCGTTTTGGACGAGCCTTTACCACTCGAGAGTCGCTCTATTCTCTCCTCCGTCCCCAGGCGATCTTCTTCTCCTCTTCTCTATTTTCTCTCCTTTCTGCGTTTCTGACGTTGGGCATACTAATACTAAAAATAATAAAACCTTATCATGGCGGCCATTGAAATTGGTAGATAAGAAAATTCATTAGCAGGCAGCTTGCTAATGACGAGAGAGGAGATGAGAATTAAAATAAAGGACAAAGGATGAATGGAGCGAGGAGGGAGGAGGGGAAGGGTGTGGAAGGAGAGAGAAGGTGGGAGAGAAGAGGGAGAAAAGAGGGAATCTTTCCAGAGGCTGAGTGTGGCTTTTTGCCGTATGACCTCTGTGAGTCAAAGGATCAAATGAGGCGGGTTCAGCTATTGTGATGAGTCTCTCTCTCTTTCTCTCTCTCTCTCCTTCTGTCTCTCTGCCTCTCCTTCTGTCTCTCTCCCTCTCTCTCTCCTTCTGTCTCTCTCCCTCTCTCTCTCCTTCTGTCTCTCTCCCTCTCTCTCTCCTTCTGTCTCTCTCCCTCTCTCTCTCCTTCTGTCTCTCTCTCTCTCTCTCTCCCTCTCTCTCTCCTTCTGTTTCTCTCCCTCTCTCTCTCCTTCTGTCTCTCTCCCTCTCTCTCTCCTTCTGTCTCTCTCCCTCTCTCTCTCCTTCTGTCTCTCTCCCTCTCTCTCTCCGTCTGTCTCTCTCCCTCTCTCTCTCCTTCTGTCTCTCTCCCTCTCTCTCCTTCTGACTCTCTCCCTCTCTCTCCTTCTGTCTCTCTCCCTCGCTCTCTCCTCTCTCTATCCTTCTCGCTCGCTCTTCCTATCGCTCTCCTTCTCGCTCTCTCTCTCTCTCTCTCTCTCCTCCCCTTGTCTCTATCTCTCTCTCTCCCATTCTCTCTCCTGCTCTCTGTCTTTCTTTCTCTCTTTCTCTATATCTCTCTCTGCCCACCTCTTCATAATAAAAAGAACATGAGGAATTCAGGTATAATTATTAGTGGGCTTCCATGGTGTAGTGATTATGTGGTTTTACCCTCTCCTCACATGAGGATAGGTAGACTAGGACAGAGATGTTGAGCCCCTCTGAAGGGGATTATGTGATTACAGCACATCCTTGACACCCTCTCCTTCACCCCAAAAACATCACCATTATACATCGAGACAATGAAATGTCTCCATTCCATCCTCTTGCCTCTGTTTCGCTATAGTATAGAAACAGGAGATAATATCACTATAGTATAGAAACAGGAGATAAGATCACTATAGTATAACAACAGGAGATAAGATCACTATAGTATAGAAACAGGAGATAATATCACTATAGTATAGAAACAGGAGATAAGATCACTATAGTATAACAACAGGAGATAAGATCACTATAGTATAGAAACAGGAGATAATATCACTATAGTATAGAAACAGGAGATAATATCACTATAGTATAACAACAGGAGATAAGATCACTATAGTATAACAACAGGAGATAAGATCACTATAGTATAGAAACAGGAGATAATATCACTATAGTATAGAAACAGGAGATAATATCACTATAGTATAACAACAGGAGATAATATCACTATAGTATAGAAACAGGAGATAATATCACTATAGTATAACAACAGGAGATAATATCACTATAGTATAACAACAGGAGATAAGATCACTATAGTATAACAACAGGAGATAATATCACTATAGTATAGAAACAGGAGATAATATCACTATAGTATAACAACAGGAGATAATATCACTATAGTATAGAAACAGGAGATAATATCACTATAGTATAGAAACAGGAGATAAGATCACTATAGTATAACAACAGGAGATAAGATCACTATAGTATAACAACAGGAGATAATATCACTATAGTATAACAACAGGAGATAATATCACTATAGTATAACAACAGGAGATAATATCACTATAGTATAGAAACAGGAGATAATATCACTATAGTATAACAACAGGAGATAAGATCACTATAGTATAGAAACAGGAGATAAGATCACTATAGTATAGAAACAGGAGATAATATCACTATAGTATAACAACAGGAGATAAGATCACTATAGTATAGAAACAGGAGATAATATCACTATAGTATAACAACAGGAGATAAGATCACTATAGTATAGAAACAGGAGATAATATCACTATAGTATAGAAACAGGAGATAATATCACTATAGTATAGAAACAGGAGATAATTTCACGATAGTATAGAAACAGGAGATAATATCACTATAGTATAACAACAGGAGATAAGATCACTATAGTATAGAAACAGGAGATAATATCACTATAGTATAACAACAGGAGATAATATCACTATAGTATAGAAACAGGAGATAATATCACTATAGTATAACAACAGGAGATAATATCACTATAGTATAACAACAGGAGATAATATCACTATAGTATAGAAACAGGAGATAATATCACTATAGTATAGAAACAGGAGATAATATCACTATAGTATAGAAACAGGAGATAAGATCACTATAGTATAACAACAGGAGATAATATCACTATAGTATAACAACAGGAGATAAGATCACTATAGTATAGAAACAGGAGATAAGATCACTATAGTATAGAAACAGGAGATAATATCACTATAGTATAACAACAGGAGATAATATCACTATAGTATAACAACAGGAGATAAGATCACTATACTATAACAACAGGAGATAAGATCACTATAGTATAACAACAGGAGATAATATCACTATAGTTTAACAACAGGAGATAAGATCACTATAGTATAACAACAGGAGATAATATCACTATAGTTTAACAACAGGAGATAAGATCACTATAGTATAGAAACAGGAGATAATATCACTATAGTATAGAAACAGGAGATAATATAACTATAGTATAACAACAGGAGATAATATCACTATAGTATAGAAACAGGAGATAATATCACTATAGTATAACAACAGGAGATAAGATCACTATAGTATAGAAACAGGAGATAAGATCACTATAGTATAACAACAGGAGATAAGATCACTATAGTATAACAACAGGAGATAAGATCACTATAGTATAACAACAGGAGATAAGATCACTATAGTATAACAACAGGAGATAATATCACTATAGTATAACAACAGGAGATAAGATCACTATAGTATAACAACAGGAGATAATATCACTATAGTTTAACAACAGGAGATAAGATCACTATAGTATAGAAACAGGAGATAATATCACTATAGTATAGAAACAGGAGATAATATCACTATAGTATAGAAACAGGAGATAAGATCACTATAGTATAGAAACAGGAGATAATATCACTATAGTATAACAACAGGAGATAAGATCACTATAGTATAGAAACAGGAGATAATATCACTATAGTATAACAACAGGAGATAAGATCACTATAGTATAGAAACAGGAGATAATATCACTATAGTATAGAAACAGGAGATGATATCACTATAGTATAGAAACAGGAGATAATTTCACGATAGTATAGAAACAGGAGATAATATCACTATAGTATAACAACAGGAGATAAGATCACTATAGTATAGAAACAGGAGATAATATCACTATAGTATAACAACAGGAGATAATATCACTATAGTATAGAAACAGGAGATAATATCACTATAGTATAACAACAGGAGATAATATCACTATAGTATAACAACAGGAGATAATATCACTATAGTATAGAAACAGGAGATAATATCACTATAGTATAGAAACAGGAGATAATATCACTATAGTATAGAAACAGGAGATAAGATCACTATAGTATAACAACAGGAGATAATATCACTATAGTATAGAAACAGGAGATAAGATCACTATAGTATAGAAACAGGAGATAATATCACTATAGTATAACAACAGGAGATAATATCACTATAGTATAACAACAGGAGATAAGATCACTATAGTATAACAACAGGAGATAAGATCACTATACTATAACACCAGGAGATAAGATCACTATAGTATAACAACAGGAGATAAGATCACTATAGTATAACAAAAGGAGATAAGATCACTATAGTATAACAACAGGAGATAAGATCACTATAGTATAACAACAGGAGATAATATCACTATAGTTTAACAACAGGAGATAAGATCACTATAGTATAACAACAGGAGATAATATCACTATAGTTTAACAACAGGAGATAAGATCACTATAGTATAGAAACAGGAGATAATATAACTATAGTATAACAACAGGAGATAAAATCACTATAGTATAGAAACAGGAGATAATATCACTATAGTATAGAAACAGGAGATAATATCACTATAGTATAACAACAGGAGATAAGATCACTACAGTATAACAACAGGAGATAAGATCACTATAGTATAGAAACAGGAGATAAGATCACTATAGTATAGAAACAGGAGATAATATCACTATAGTATAACAACAGGAGATAAGATCACTATAGTATAACAACAGGAGATAAGATCACTATAGTATAGAAACAGGAGATAATATCACTATAGTATAACAACAGGAGATAAGATCACTATAGTATAACAACAGGAGATAAGATCACTATAGTATAGAAACAGGAGATAAGATCACTATAGTATAGAAACAGGAGATAATATCACTATAGTATAACAACAGGAGATAAGATCACTATAGTATAACAACAGGAGATAAGATCACTATAGTATAACAACAGGAGATAAGATCACTATAGTATAACAACAGGAGATAAGATCACTATAGTATAACAACAGGAGATAATATCACTATAGTATAACAACAGGAGATAAGATCACTATAGTATAACAACAGGAGATAATATCACTATACTATAACAACAGGAGATAAGATCACTATAGTTTAACAACAGGAGATAAGATCACTATAGTATAACAACAGGAGATAAGATCACTATAGTATAGAAACAGGAGATAAGATCACTATAGTATAGAAACAGGAGATAATATCACTATAGTATAACAACAGGAGATAATATCACTATAGTATAGAAACAGGAGATAATATCACTATAGTATAACAACAGGAGATAAGATCACTATAGTATAGAAACAGGAGATAAGATCACTATAGTATAACAACAGGAGATAATATCACTATAGTATAGAAACAGGAGATAATATCACTATAGTATAACAACAGGAGATAAGATCACTATAGTATAGAAACAGGAGATAATATCACTATAGTATAACAACAGGAGATAATATCACTATAGTATAGAAACAGGAGATAATATCACTATAGTATAACAACAGGAGATAATATCACTATAGTATAGAAACAGGAGATAATATCACTATAGTATAACAACAGGAGATAAGATCACTATAGTATAACAACAGGAGATAAGATCACTATAGTATAACAACAGGAGATAAGATCACTATAGTATAACAACAGGAGATAATATCACTATAGTATAGAAACAGGAGATAATATCACTATAGTATAGAAACAGGAGATAATATCACTATAGTATAACAACAGGAGATAAGATCACTATAGTATAACAACAGGAGATAAGATCACTATAGTATAACAACAGGAGATAAGATCACTATAGTATAGAAACAGGAGATAATATCACTATAGTATAGAAACAGGAGATAATATCACTATAGTATAGAAACAGGAGATAAGATCACTATAGTATAACAACAGGAGATAATATCACTATAGTATAGAAACAGGAGATAATATCACTATAGTATAGAAACAGGAGATAATATCACTATAGTATAGAAACAGGAGATAAGATCACTATAGTATAACAACAGGAGATAATATCACTATAGTATAGAAACAGGAGATAAGATCACTATAGTATAAAAACAGGAGATAATATCACTATAGTATAACAACAGGAGATAATATCACTATAGTATAACAACAGGAGATAAGATCACTATAGTATAACAACAGGAGATAAGATCACTATACTATAACACCAGGAGATAAGATCACTATAGTATAACAACAGGAGATAAGATCACTATAGTATAACAACAGGAGATAAGATCACTATAGTATAACAACAGGAGATAAGATCACTATAGTATAACAACAGGAGATAATATCACTATAGTATAACAACAGGAGATAAGATCACTATAGTATAACAACAGGAGATAATATCACTATAGTATAACAACAGGAGATAAGATCACTATAGTATAGAAACAGGAGATAATATCACTATAGTATAGACAACAGGAGATAATATCACTATAGTATAGACAACAGGAGATAAGATCACTATAGTATAGAAACAGGAGATAATATCACTATAGTATAGAAACAGGAGATAATATCACTATAGTATAACAACAGGAGATAAGATCACTATAGTATAACAACAGGAGATAAGATCACTATAGTATAGAAACAGGAGATAATATCACTATAGTATAACAACAGGAGATAAGATCACTATAGTATAACAACAGGAGATAAGATCACTATAGTATAGAAACAGGAGATAAGATCACTATAGTATAACAACAGGAGATAATATCACTATAGTATAACAACAGGAGATAAGATCACTATAGTATAACAACAGGAGATAAGATCACTATAGTATAGAAACAGGAGATAAGATCACTATAGTATAACAACAGGAGATAAGATCACTATAGTATAACAACAGGAGATAATATCACTATAGTATAACAACAGGAGATAAGATCACTATAGTATAACAACAGGAGATAAGATCACTATAGTATAACAACAGGAGATAAGATCACTATAGTATAACAACAGGAGATAAGATCACTATAGTATAACAGCAGGAGATAAGATCACTATAGTATAGAAACAGGAGATAAGATCACTATAGTATAACAACAGGAGATAATATCACTATAGTATAACAACAGGAGATAATATCACTATAGTATAGAAACAGGAGATAATATCACTATAGTATAACAACAGGAGATAAGATCACTATAGTATAGAAACAGGAGATAAGATCACTATAGTATAACAACAGGAGATAATATCACTATAGTATAGAAACAGGAGATAATATCACTATAGTATAACAACAGGAGATAAGATCACTATAGTATAGAAACAGGAGATAATATCACTATAGTATAACAACAGGAGATAAGATCACTATAGTATAGAAACAGGAGATAATATCACTATAGTATAACAACAGGAGATAATATCACTATAGTATAGAAACAGGAGATAATATCACTATAGTATAACAACAGGAGATAAGATCACTATAGTATAACAACAGGAGATAAGATCACTATAGAATAACAACAGGAGATAAGATCACTATAGTATAACAACAGGAGATAATATCACTATAGTATAGAAACAGGAGATAATATCACTATAGTATAGAAACAGGAGATAATATCACTATAGTATAACAACAGGAGATAAGATCACTATAGTATAACAACAGGAGATAAGATCACTATAGTATAACAACAGGAGATAATATCACTATAGTATAGAAACAGGAGATAATATCACTATAGTATAGAAACAGGAGATAATATCACTATAGTATAGAAACAGGAGATAAGATCACTATAGTATAACAACAGGAGATAATATCACTATAGTATAGAAACAGGAGATAATATCACTATAGTATAGAAACAGGAGATAATATCACTATAGTATAGAAACAGGAGATAATATCACTATAGTATAACAACAGGAGATAATATCACTATAGTATAGAAACAGGAGATAAGATCACTATAGTATAAAAACAGGAGATAATATCACTATAGTATAACAACAGGAGATAATATCACTATAGTATAACAACAGGAGATAAGATCACTATAGTATAACAACATGAGATAAGATCACTATACTATAACACCAGGAGATAAGATCACTATAGTATAACAACAGGAGATAAGATCACTATAGTATAACAACAGGAGATAAGATCACTATAGTATAACAACAGGAGATAATATCACTATAGTATAACAACAGGAGATAAGATCACTATAGTATAACAACAGGAGATAATATCACTATAGTATAACAACAGGAGATAATATCACTATAGTATAGAAACAGGAGATAATATCACTATAGTATAGAAACAGGAGATAATATCACTATAGTATAGCAACAGGAGATAAGATCACTATAGTATAGAAACAGGAGATAATATCACTATAGTATAGAAACAGGAGATAATATCACTATAGTATAACAACAGGAGATAAGATCACTATAGTATAACAACAGGAGATAAGATCACTATAGTATAGAAACAGGAGATAATATCACTATAGTATAACAACAGGAGATAAGATCACTATAGTATAACAACAGGAGATAAGATCACTATAGTATAGAAACAGGAGATAAGATCACTATAGTATAACAACAGGAGATAATATCACTATAGTATAACAACAGGAGATAAGATCACTATAGTATAACAACAGGAGATAAGATCACTATAGTATAGAAACAGGAGATAATATCACTATAGTATAACAACAGGAGATAAGATCACTATAGTATAACAACAGGAGATAAGATCACTATAGTATAACAACAGGAGATAAGATCACTATAGTATAACAACAGGAGATAAGATCACTATAGTATAACAACAGGAGATAAGATCACTATAGTATAACAACAGGAGATAAGATCACTATAGTATAACAACAGGAGATAATATCACTATAGTATAACAACAGGAGATAATATCACTATAGTATAACAACAGGAGATAAGATCACTATAGTATAACAACAGGAGATAAGATCACTATAGTATAACAACAGGAGATAATATCACTATAGTATAACAACAGGAGATAAGATCACTATAGTATAACAACAGGAGATAAGATCACTATAGTATAACAACAGGAGATAATATCACTATAGTATAACAACAGGAGATAAGATCACTATAGTATAACAACAGGAGATAATATCACTATAGTATAACAACAGGAGATAAGATCACTATAGTATAGAAACAGGAGATAATATCACTATAGTATAGAAACAGGAGATAATATCACTATAGTATAACAACAGGAGATAAGATCACTATAGTATAACAACAGGAGATAAGATCACTATAGTATAGAAACAGGAGATAATATCACTATAGTATAGACAACAGGAGATAAGATCACTATAGTATAACAACAGGAGATAAGATCACTATAGTATAGAAACAGGAGATAAGATCACTATGGTATAGAAACAGGAGATAATATCACTATAGTATAACAACAGGAGATAATATCACTATAGTATAACAACAGGAGATAAGATCACTATAGTATAGAAACAGGAGATAAGATCACTATAGTATAACAACAGGAGATAATATCACTATAGTATAACAACAGGAGATAAGATCACTATAGTATAACAACAGGAGATAAGATCACTATAGTATAAAACAGGAGATAATATCACTATAGTATAACAACAGGAGATAAGATCACTATAGTATAACAACAGGAGATAAGATCACTATAGTATAGAAACAGGAGATAATATCACTATAGTATAACAACAGGAGATAAGATCACTATAGTATAACAACAGGAGATAAGATCACTATAGTATAGAAACAGGAGATAATATCACTATAGTATAACAACAGGAGATAAGATCACTATAGTATAGAAACAGGAGATAAGATCACTATAGTATAAAAACAGGAGATAAGATCACTATAGTTTAACAACAGGAGATAAGATCACTATAGTTTAACAACAGGAGATAATATCACTATAGTATAACAACAGGAGATAAGATCACTATAGTATAACAACAGGAGATAATATCACTATAGTATAACAACAGGAGATAATATCACTATACTATAACAACAGGAGATAAGATCACTATAGTTTAACAACAGGAGATAAGATCACTATAGTATAACAACAGGAGATAAGATCACTATAGTATAGACAACAGGAGATAAGATCACTATAGTATAGACAACAGGAGATAATATCACTATAGTATAACAACAGGAGATAATATCACTATAGTATAGAAACAGGAGATAATATCACTATAGTATAACAACAGGAGATAAGATCACTATAGTATAGAAACAGGAGATAAGATCACTATAGTATAACAACAGGAGATAATATCACTATAGTATAGAAACAGGAGATAATATCACTATAGTATAACAACAGGAGATAATATCACTATAGTATAGAAACAGGAGATAATATCACTATAGTATAACAACAGGAGATAAGATCACTATAGTATAGAAACAGGAGATAATATCACTATAGTATAACAACAGGAGATAATATCACTATAGTATAGAAACAGGAGATAATATCACTATAGTATAACAACAGGAGATAATATCACTATAGTATAGAAACAGGAGATAATATCACTATAGTATAACAACAGGAGATAAGATCACTATAGTATAACAACAGGAGATAAGATCACTATAGAATAACAACAGGAGATAAGATCACTGTAGTATAACAACAGGAGATAATATCACTATAGTATAGAAACAGGAGATAATATCACTATAGTATAGAAACAGGAGATAATATCACTATAGTATAACAACAGGAGATAAGATCACTATAGTATAACAACAGGAGATAAGATCACTATAGTATAACAACAGGAGATAAGATCACTATAGTATAGAAACAGGAGATAATATCACTATAGTATAGAAACAGGAGATAAGATCACTATAGTATAACAACAGGAGATAATATCACTATAGTATAGAAACAGGAGATAATATCACTATAGTATAACAACAGGAGATAATATCACTATAGTATAGAAACAGGAGATAAGATCACTATAGTATAACAACAGGAGATAATATCACTATAGTATAGAAACAGGAGATAATATCACTATAGTATAACAACAGGAGATAATATCACTATAGTATAACAACAGGAGATAAGATCACTATAGTATAACAACAGGAGATAAGATCACTATAGTATAACAACAGGAGATAAGATCACTATAGTATAACAACAGGAGATAAGATCACTATAGTATAACAACAGGAGATAAGATCACTATAGTATAACAACAGGAGATAATATCACTATAGTATAACAACAGGAGATAATATCACTATAGTATAGACAACAGGAGATAATATCACTATAGTATAGAAACAGGAGATAATATCACTATAGAATAGAAACAGGAGATAATATCACTATAGTATAGAAACAGGAGATAAGATCACTATAGTATAACAACAGGAGATAATATCACTATAGTATAGAAACAGGAGATAAGATCACTATAGTATAAAACAGGAGATAATATCACTATAGTATAACAACAGGAGATAATATCACTATAGTATAACAACAGGAGATAAGATCACTATAGTATAACAACAGGAGATAAGATCACTATAGTATAACAACAGGAGATAAGATCACTATAGTATAACAACAGGAGATAAGATCACTATAGTATAACAACAGGAGATAATATCACTATAGTATAACAACAGGAGATAAGATCACTATAGTATAGACAACAGGAGATAATATCACTATAGTATAACAACAGGAGATAAGATCACTATAGTATAGAAACAGGAGATAATATCACTATAGTATAACAACAGGAGATAAGATCACTATAGTATAGAAACAGGAGATAAGATCACTATAGTATAACAACAGGAGATAATATCACTATAGTATAGAAACAGGAGATAATATCACTATAGTATAACAACAGGAGATAAGATCACTATAGTATAGAAACAGGAGATAATATCACTATAGTATAACAACAGGAGATAACATCACTATAGTATAGAAACAGGAGATAATATCACTATAGTATAACAACAGGAGATAAGATCACTATAGTATAACACCAGGAGATAATATCACTATAGTATAGAAACAGGAGATAATATCACTATAGTATAGAAACAGGAGATAATATCACTATAGTATAACAACAGGAGATAAGATCACTATAGTATAACAACAGGAGATAAGATCACTATAGTATAGAAACAGGAGATAATATCACTATAGTATAACAACAGGAGATAATATCACTATAGTATAACAACAGGAGATAATATCACTATAGTATAACAACAGGAGATAAGATCACTATAGTATAACAACAGGAGATAAGATCACTATAGTATAACAACAGGAGATAAGATCACTATAGTATAACAACAGGAGATAAGATCACTATAGTATAACAACAGGAGATAATATCACTATAGTATAACAACAGGAGATAATATCACTATAGTATAACAACAGGAGATAAGATCACTATAGTATAACAACAGGAGATAAGATCACTATAGTATAACAACAGGAGATAATATCACTATAGTATAGACAACAGGAGATAAGATCACTATAGTATAGACAACAGGAGATAAGATCACTATAGTATAACAACAGGAGATAATATCACTATAGTATAACAACAGGAGATAAGATCACTATAGTATAACAACAGGAGATAATATCACTATAGTATAGACAACAGGAGATAAGATCACTATAGTATAGACAACAGGAGATAATATCACTATAGTATAGACAACAGGAGATAATATCACTATAGTATAACAACAGGAGATAAGATCACTATAGTATAACAACAGGAGATAATATCACTATAGTATAACAACAGGAGATAAGATCACTATAGTATAACAACAGGAGATAATATCACTATAGTATAACAACAGGAGATAAGATCACTATAGTATAGAAACAGGAGATAATATCACTATAGTATAGAAACAGGAGATAATATCACTATAGTATAACAACAGGAGATAAGATCACTATAGTATAACAACAGGAGATAAGATCACTATAGTATAACAACAGGAGATAATATCACTATAGTATAACAACAGGAGATAAGATCACTATAGTATAACAACAGGAGATAAGATCACTATAGTATAGAAACAGGAGATAAGATCACTATGGTATAGAAACAGGAGATAATATCACTATAGTATAACAACAGGAGATAATATCACTATAGTATAACAACAGGAGATAAGATCACTATAGTATAGAAACAGGAGATAATATCACTATAGTATAACAACAGGAGATAATATCACTATAGTATAACAACAGGAGATAAGATCACTATAGTATAACAACAGGAGATAAGATCACTATAGTATAGAAACAGGAGATAATATCACTATAGTATAACAACAGGAGATAAGATCACTATAGTATAACAACAGGAGATAAGATCACTATAGTATAGAAACAGGAGATAATATCACTATAGTATAACAACAGGAGATAAGATCACTATAGTATAACAACAGGAGATAAGATCACTATAGTATAGAAACAGGAGATAATATCACTATAGTATAACAACAGGAGATAAGATCACTATAGTATAACAACAGGAGATAAGATCACTATAGTATAACAACAGGAGATAAGATCACTATAGTATAACAACAGGAGATAAGATCACTATAGTATAACAACAGGAGATAATATCACTATAGTATAACAACAGGAGATAAGATCACTATAGTATAACAACAGGAGATAATATCACTATAGTATAACAACAGGAGATAATATCACTATAGTATAACAACAGGAGATAAGATCACTATAGTATAACAACAGGAGATAAGATCACTATAGTATAACAACAGGAGATAAGATCACTATAGTATAGAAACAGGAGATAAGATCACTATAGTATAGAAACAGGAGATAATATCACTATAGTATAACAACAGGAGATAATATCACTATAGTATAGAAACAGGAGATAATATCACTATAGTATAACAACAGGAGATAAGATCACTATAGTATAGAAACAGGAGATAAGATCACTATAGTATAACAACAGGAGATAATATCACTATAGTATAGAAACAGGAGATAATATCACTATAGTATAACAACAGGAGATAATATCACTATAGTATAGAAACAGGAGATAATATCACTATAGTATAACAACAGGAGATAAGATCACTATAGTATAGAAACAGGAGATAATATCACTATAGTATAACAACAGGAGATAATATCACTATAGTATAGAAACAGGAGATAATATCACTATAGTATAACAACAGGAGATAATATCACTATAGTATAGACAACAGGAGATAATATCACTATAGTATAACAACAGGAGATAAGATCACTATAGTATAACAACAGGAGATAAGATCACTATAGTATAACAACAGGAGATAAGATCACTATAGTATAACAACAGGAGATAATATCACTATAGTATAGAAACAGGAGATAATATCACTATAGTATAGAAACAGGAGATAATATCACTATAGTATAACAACAGGAGATAAGATCACTATAGTATAACAACAGGAGATAAGATCACTATAGTATAACAACAGGAGATAAGATCACTATAGTATAGAAACAGGAGATAATATCACTATAGTATAGAAACAGGAGATAATATCACTATAGTATAACAACAGGAGATAATATCACTATAGTATAGAAACAGGAGATAATATCACTATAGTATAACAACAGGAGATAATATCACTATAGTATAGAAACAGGAGATAAGATCACTATAGTATAACAACAGGAGATAATATCACTATAGTATAGAGACAGGAGATAATATCACTATAGTATAACAACAGGAGATAAGATCACTATAGTATAACAACATGAGATAAGATCACTATAGTATAACAACAGGAGATAAGATCACTATAGTATAACAACAGGAGATAAGATCACTATAGTATAACAACAGGAGATAAGATCACTATAGTATAACAACAGGAGATAAGATCACTATAGTATAACAACAGGAGATAATATCACTATAGTATAACAACAGGAGATAATATCACTATAGTATAGAAACAGGAGATAATATCACTATAGTATAGAAACAGGAGATAATATCACTATAGTATAGAAACAGGAGATAATATCACTATAGTATAGAAACAGGAGATAAGATCACTATAGTATAACAACAGGAGATAATATCACTATAGTATAGAAACAGGAGATAAGATCACTATAGTATAGAAACAGGAGATAATATCACTATAGTATAACAACAGGAGATAATATCACTATAGTATAACAACAGGAGATAAGATCACTATAGTATAACAACAGGAGATAAGATCACTATAGTATAACAACAGGAGATAAGATCACTATAGTATAACAACAGGAGATAAGATCACTATAGTATAGAAACAGGAGATAATATCACTATAGTATAACAACAGGAGATAAGATCACTATAGTATAGAAACAGGAGATAATATCACTATAGTATAACAACAGGAGATAATATCACTATAGTATAGACAACAGGAGATAAGATCACTATAGTATAACAACAGGAGATAAGATCACTATAGTATAGAAACAGGAGATAAGATCACTATAGTATAACAACAGGAGATAATATCACTATAGTATAGAAACAGGAGATAATATCACTATAGTATAACAACAGGAGATAAGATCACTATAGTATAGAAACAGGAGATAATATCACTATAGTATAACAACAGGAGATAAGATCACTATAGTATAGAAACAGGAGATAATATCACTATAGTATAACAACAGGAGATAATATCACTATAGTATAGAAACAGGAGATAATATCACTATAGTATAACAACAGGAGATAAGATCACTATAGTATAACAACAGGAGATAAGATCACTATAGTATAACAACAGGAGATAAGATCACTATAGTATAACAACAGGAGATAATATCACTATAGTATAGAAACAGGAGATAATATCACTATAGTATAGAAACAGGAGATAATATCACTATAGTATAACAACAGGAGATAAGATCACTATAGTATAACAACAGGAGATAAGATCACTATAGTATAACAACAGGAGATAAGATCACTATAGTATAGAAACAGGAGATAATATCACTATAGTATAGAAACAGGAGATAATAGCACTATAGTATAGAAACAGGAGATAAGATCACTATAGTATAACAACAGGAGATAATATCACTATAGTATAGAAACAGGAGATAATATCACTATAGTATAGAAACAGGAGATAATATCACTATAGTATAGAAACAGGAGATAAGATCACTATAGTATAACAACAGGAGATAATATCACTATAGTATAGAAACAGGAGATAAGATCACTATAGTATAGAAACAGGAGATAATATCACTATAGTATAACAACAGGAGATAATATCACTATAGTATAACAACAGGAGATAAGATCACTATAGTATAACAACAGGAGATAAGATCACTATACTATAACAACAGGAGATAAGATCACTATAGTATAACAACAGGAGATAAGATCACTATAGTATAACAACAGGAGATAAGATCACTATAGTATAACAACAGGAGATAAGATCACTATAGTATAACAACAGGAGATAATATCACTATAGTTTAACAACAGGAGATAAGATCACTATAGTATAACAACAGGAGATAATATCACTATAGTTTAACAACAGGAGATAAGATCACTATAGTATAGAAACAGGAGATAAGATCACTATAGTATAGAAACAGGAGATAATATCACTATAGTATAGCAACAGGAGATAAGATCACTATAGTATAGAAACAGGAGATAATATCACTATAGTATAGAAACAGGAGATAATATCACTATAGTATAACAACAGGAGATAAGATCACTATAGTATAACAACAGGAGATAAGATCACTATAGTATAACAACAGGAGATAAGATCACTATAGTATAGAAACAGGAGATAATATCACTATAGTATAACAACAGGAGATAAGATCACTATAGTATAACAACAGGAGATAAGATCACTATAGTATAGAAACAGGAGATAAGATCACTATAGTATAACAACAGGAGATAATATCACTATAGTATAACAACAGGAGATAAGATCACTATAGTATAACAACAGGAGATAAGATCACTATAGTATAACAACAGGAGATAAGATCACTATAGTATAACAACAGGAGATAAGATCACTATAGTATAACAACAGGAGATAAGATCACTATAGTATAACAACAGGAGATAATATCACTATAGTATAACAACAGGAGATAATATCACTATAGTATAACAACAGGAGATAAGATCACTATAGTATAACAACAGGAGATAAGATCACTATAGTATAACAACAGGAGATAATATCACTATAGTATAACAACAGGAGATAAGATCACTATAGTATAACAACAGGAGATAAGATCACTATAGTATAACAACAGGAGATAATATCACTATAGTATAACAACAGGAGATAAGATCACTATAGTATAACAACAGGAGATAATATCACTATAGTATAACAACAGGAGATAAGATCACTATAGTATAGAAACAGGAGATAATATCACTATAGTATAGAAACAGGAGATAATATCACTATAGTATAACAACAGGAGATAAGATCACTATAGTATAACAACAGGAGATAAGATCACTATAGTATAGAAACAGGAGATAATATCACTATAGTATAACAACAGGAGATAAGATCACTACAGTATAACAACAGGAGATAAGATCACTATAGTATAGAAACAGGAGATAAGATCACTATGGTATAGAAACAGGAGATAATATCACTATAGTATAACAACAGGAGATAATATCACTATAGTATAACAACAGGAGATAAGATCACTATAGTATAGAAACAGGAGATAAGATCACTATAGTATAACAACAGGAGATAATATCACTATAGTATAACAACAGGAGATAAGATCACTATAGTATAACAACAGGAGATAAGATCACTATAGTATAGAAACAGGAGATAATATCACTATAGTATAACAACAGGAGATAAGATCACTATAGTATAACAACAGGAGATAAGATCACTATAGTATAGAAACAGGAGATAATATCACTATAGTATAACAACAGGAGATAAGATCACTATAGTATAACAACAGGAGATAAGATCACTATAGTATAGAAACAGGAGATAAGATCACTATAGTATAACAACAGGAGATAAGATCACTATAGTATAACAGGAGATAAGATCACTATAGTATAAAAACAGGAGATAAGATCACTATAGTTTAACAACAGGAGATAAGATCACTATAGTTTAACAACAGGAGATAATATCACTATAGTATAACAACAGGAGATAAGATCACTATAGTATAACAACAGGAGATAAGATCACTATAGTATAACAACAGGAGATAAGATCACTATAGTATAACAACAGGAGATAAGATCACTATAGTATAACAACAGGAGATAATATCACTATAGTATAACAACAGGAGATAATATCACTATAGTATAACAACAGGAGATAAGATCACTATAGTATAACAACAGGAGATAAGATCACTATAGTATAACAACAGGAGATAATATCACTATAGTATAACAACAGGAGATAAGATCACTATAGTATAACAACAGGAGATAAGATCACTATAGTATAACAACAGGAGATAATATCACTATAGTTTAACAACAGGAGATAAGATCACTATAGTATAACAACAGGAGATAATATCACTATAGTTTAACAACAGGAGATAAGATCACTATAGTATAGAAACAGGAGATAATATCACTATAGTATAGAAACAGGAGATAATATAACTATAGTATAACAACAGGAGATAAGATCACTATAGTATAAAAACAGGAGATAAGATCACTATAGTATAGAAACAGGAGATAATATCACTATAGTATAACAACAGGAGATAAGATCACTACAGTATAACAACAGGAGATAAGATCACTATAGTATAGAAACAGGAGATAAGATCACTATGGTATAGAAACAGGAGATAATATCACTATAGTATAACAACAGGAGATAATATCACTATAGTATAACAACAGGAGATAAGATCACTATAGTATAGAAACAGGAGATAAGATCACTATAGTATAACAACAGGAGATAATATCACTATAGTATAACAACAGGAGATAAGATCACTATAGTATAACAACAGGAGATAAGATCACTATAGTATAGAAACAGGAGATAATATCACTATAGTATAACAACAGGAGATAAGATCACTATAGTATAACAACAGGAGATAAGATCACTATAGTATAGAAACAGGAGATAATATCACTATAGTATAACAACAGGAGATAAGATCACTATAGTATAACAGGAGATAAGATCACTATAGTATAAAAACAGGAGATAAGATCACTATAGTTTAACAACAGGAGATAAGATCACTATAGTTTAACAACAGGAGATAATATCACTATAGTATAACAACAGGAGATAAGATCACTATAGTATAACAACAGGAGATAATATCACTATAGTATAACAACAGGAGATAATATCACTATACTATAACAACAGGAGATAAGATCACTATAGTTTAACAACAGGAGATAAGATCACTATAGTATAACAACAGGAGATAAGATCACTATAGTATAGAAACAGGAGATAAGATCACTATAGTATAGAAACAGGAGATAATATCACTATAGTATAACAACAGGAGATAATATCACTATAGTATAGAAACAGGAGATAATATCACTATTGTATAGAAACAGGAGATAAGATCACTATAGTATAACAACAGGAGATAATATCACTATAGTATAGAAACAGGAGATAATATCACTATAGTATAACAACAGGAGATAATATCACTATAGTATAGAAACAGGAGATAAGATCACTATAGTATAACAACAGGAGATAATATCACTATAGTATAGAGACAGGAGATAATATCACTATAGTATAGAAACAGGAGATAATATCACTATAGTATAGAAACAGGAGATAATATCACTATAGTATAGAAACAGGAGATAAGATCACTATAGTATAACAACAGGAGATAATATCACTATAGTATAGAAACAGGAGATAAGATCACTATATTATAAAAACAGGAGATAATATCACTATAGTATAACAACAGGAGATAATATCACTATAGTATAACAACAGGAGATAAGATCACTATAGTATAACAACATGAGATAAGATCACTATACTATAACACCAGGAGATAAGATCACTATAGTATAACAACAGGAGATAAGATCACTATAGTATAACAACAGGAGATAAGATCACTATAGTATAACAACAGGAGATAAGATCACTATAGTATAACAACAGGAGATAATATCACTATAGTATAACAACAGGAGATAATATCACTATAGTATAGAAACAGGAGATAATATCACTATAGTATAGAAACAGGAGATAATATCACTATAGTATAGAAACAGGAGATAAGATCACTATAGTATAACACCAGGAGATAATATCACTATAGTATAAAAAGGAGATAAGATCACTATAGTATAGAAACAGGAGATAATATCACTATAGTATAACAACAGGAGATAATATCACTATAGTATAGAAACAGGAGATAATATCACTATAGTATAACAACAGGAGATAATATCACTATAGTATAGAAACAGGAGATAATATCACTATAGTATAACAACAGGAGATAAGATCACTATAGTATAACAACAGGAGATAATATCACTATAGTATAGAAACAGGAGATAATATCACTATAGTATAACAACAGGAGATAATATCACTATAGTATAGAAACAGGAGATAAGATCACTATAGTATAACAACAGGAGATAATATCACTATAGTATAGAGACAGGAGATAATATCACTATAGTATAGAAACAGGAGATAATATCACTATAGTATAGAAACAGGAGATAATATCACTATAGTATAGAAACAGGAGATAAGATCACTATAGTATAACAACAGGAGATAATATCACTATAGTATAGAAACAGGAGATAAGATCACTATATTATAAAAACAGGAGATAATATCACTATAGTATAACAACAGGAGATAATATCACTATAGTATAACAACAGGAGATAAGATCACTATAGTATAACAACATGAGATAAGATCACTATACTATAACACCAGGAGATAAGATCACTATAGTATAACAACAGGAGATAAGATCACTATAGTATAACAACAGGAGATAAGATCACTATAGTATAACAACAGGAGATAAGATCACTATAGTATAACAACAGGAGATAATATCACTATAGTATAACAACAGGAGATAATATCACTATAGTATAGAAACAGGAGATAATATCACTATAGTATAGAAACAGGAGATAATATCACTATAGTATAGAAACAGGAGATAAGATCACTATAGTATAACACCAGGAGATAATATCACTATAGTATAGAAAGAGGAGATAAGATCACTATAGTATAGAAACAGGAGATAATATCACTATAGTATAACAACAGGAGATAATATCACTATAGTATAGAAACAGGAGATAATATCACTATAGTATAACAACAGGAGATAATATCACTATAGTATAGAAACAGGAGATAATATCACTATAGTATAACAACAGGAGATAAGATCACTATAGTATAACAACAGGAGATAAGATCACTATAGTATAACAACAGGAGATAAGATCACTGTAGTATAACAACAGGAGATAATATCACTATAGTATAGAAACAGGAGATAATATCACTATAGTATAGAAACAGGAGATAATATCACTATAGTATAACAACAGGAGATAAGATCACTATAGTATAACAACAGGAGATAAGATCACTATAGTATAACAACAGGAGATAATATCACTATAGTATAGAAACAGGAGATAAGATCACTATATTATAAAAACAGGAGATAATATCACTATAGTATAACAACAGGAGATAATATCACTATAGTATAACAACAGGAGATAAGATCACTATAGTATAACAACATGAGATAAGATCACTATACTATAACACCAGGAGATAAGATCACTATAGTATAACAACAGGAGATAAGATCACTATAGTATAACAACAGGAGATAAGATCACTATAGTATAACAACAGGAGATAAGATCACTATAGTATAACAACAGGAGATAATATCACTATAGTATAACAACAGGAGATAATATCACTATAGTATAGAAACAGGAGATAATATCACTATAGTATAGAAACAGGAGATAATATCACTATAGTATAGAAACAGGAGATAAGATCACTATAGTATAACACCAGGAGATAATATCACTATAGTATAGAAAGAGGAGATAAGATCACTATAGTATAGAAACAGGAGATAATATCACTATAGTATAACAACAGGAGATAATATCACTATAGTATAGAAACAGGAGATAATATCACTATAGTATAACAACAGGAGATAATATCACTATAGTATAGAAACAGGAGATAATATCACTATAGTATAACAACAGGAGATAAGATCACTATAGTATAACAACAGGAGATAAGATCACTATAGAATAACAACAGGAGATAAGATCACTGTAGTATAACAACAGGAGATAATATCACTATAGTATAGAAACAGGAGATAATATCACTATAGTATAGAAACAGGAGATAATATCACTATAGTATAACAACAGGAGATAAGATCACTATAGTATAACAACAGGAGATAAGATCACTATAGTATAACAACAGGAGATAAGATCACTATAGTATAACAACATGAGATAAGATCACTATACTATAACACCAGGAGATAAGATCACTATAGTATAACAACAGGAGATAATATCACTATAGTATAGAAACAGGAGATAATATCACTATAGTATAGAAACAGGAGATAAGATCACTATAGTATAACAACAGGAGATAATATCACTATAGTATAGAAACAGGAGATAAGATCACTATATTATAAAAACAGGAGATAATATCACTATAGTATAACAACAGGAGATAATATCACTATAGTATAACAACAGGAGATAAGATCACTATAGTATAACAACATGAGATAAGATCACTATACTATAACACCAGGAGATAAGATCACTATAGTATAACAACAGGAGATAAGATCACTATAGTATAACAACAGGAGATAAGATCACTATAGTATAACAACAGGAGATAAGATCACTATAGTATAACAACAGGAGATAATATCACTATAGTATAACAACAGGAGATAATATCACTATAGTATAGAAACAGGAGATAATATCACTATAGTATAGAAACAGGAGATAATATCACTATAGTATAGAAACAGGAGATAAGATCACTATAGTATAACAACAGGAGATAATATCACTATAGTATAGAAACAGGAGATAAGATCACTATAGTATAGAAACAGGAGATAATATCACTATAGTATAACAACAGGAGATAATATCACTATAGTATAACAACAGGAGATAAGATCACTATAGTATAACAACAGGAGATAAGATCACTATACTATAACACCAGGAGATAAGATCACTATAGTATAACAACAGGAGATAAGATCACTATAGTATAACAACAGGAGATAAGATCACTATAGTATAACAACAGGAGATAAGATCACTATAGTATAACAACAGGAGATAATATCACTATAGTTTAACAACAGGAGATAAGATCACTATAGTATAACAACAGGAGATAATATCACTATAGTTTAACAACAGGAGATAAGATCACTATAGTATAGAAACAGGAGATAATATCACTATAGTATAGAAACAGGAGATAATATAACTATAGTATAACAACAGGAGATAAGATCACTATAGTATAGAAACAGGAGATAATATCACTATAGTATAACAACAGGAGATAAGATCACTATAGTATAACAACAGGAGATAAGATCACTATAGTATAGAAACAGGAGATAATATCACTATAGTATAACAACAGGAGATAATATCACTATAGTATAGAAACAGGAGATAATATCACTATAGTATAACAACAGGAGATAATATCACTATAGTATAGAAACAGGAGATAATATCACTATAGAATAACAACAGGAGATAAGATCACTATAGTATAACAACAGGAGATAAGATCACTATAGAATAACAACAGGAGATAAGATCACTATAGTATAACAACAGGAGATAATATCACTATAGTATAGAAACAGGAGATAATATCACTATAGTATAGAAACAGGAGATAATATCACTATAGTATAACAACAGGAGATAAGATCACTATAGTATAACAACAGGAGATAAGATCACTATAGTATAACAACAGGAGATAAGATCACTATAGTATAGAAACAGGAGATAATATCACTATTGTATAGAAACAGGAGATAAGATCACTATAGTATAACAACAGGAGATAATATCACTATAGTATAGAAACAGGAGATAATATCACTATAGTATAACAACAGGAGATAATATCACTATAGTATAGAAACAGGAGATAAGATCACTATAGTATAACAACAGGAGATAATATCACTATAGTATAGAGACAGGAGATAATATCACTATAGTATAGAAACAGGAGATAATATCACTATAGTATAGAAACAGGAGATAATATCACTATAGTATAGAAACAGGAGATAAGATCACTATAGTATAACAACAGGAGATAATATCACTATAGTATAGAAACAGGAGATAAGATCACTATATTATAAAAACAGGAGATAATATCACTATAGTATAACAACAGGAGATAATATCACTATAGTATAACAACAGGAGATAAGATCACTATAGTATAACAACATGAGATAAGATCACTATACTATAACACCAGGAGATAAGATCACTATAGTATAACAACAGGAGATAAGATCACTATAGTATAACAACAGGAGATAAGATCACTATAGTATAACAACAGGAGATAAGATCACTATAGTATAACAACAGGAGATAATATCACTATAGTATAACAACAGGAGATAATATCACTATAGTATAGAAACAGGAGATAATATCACTATAGTATAGAAACAGGAGATAATATCACTATAGTATAGAAACAGGAGATAAGATCACTATAGTATAACAACAGGAGATAATATCACTATAGTATAGAAACAGGAGATAAGATCACTATAGTATAGAAACAGGAGATAATATCACTATAGTATAACAACAGGAGATAATATCACTATAGTATAACAACAGGAGATAAGATCACTATAGTATAACAACAGGAGATAAGATCACTATACTATAACACCAGGAGATAAGATCACTATAGTATAACAACAGGAGATAAGATCACTATAGTATAACAACAGGAGATAAGATCACTATAGTATAACAACAGGAGATAAGATCACTATAGTATAACAACAGGAGATAAGATCACTATAGTATAACAACAGGAGATAATATCACTATAGTTTAACAACAGGAGATAAGATCACTATAGTATAACAACAGGAGATAATATCACTATAGTTTAACAACAGGAGATAAGATCACTATAGTATAGAAACAGGAGATAATATCACTATAGTATAGAAACAGGAGATAATATAACTATAGTATAACAACAGGAGATAAGATCACTATAGTATAGAAACAGGAGATAATATCACTATAGTATAACAACAGGAGATAAGATCACTATAGTATAACAACAGGAGATAAGATCACTATAGTATAGAAACAGGAGATAATATCACTATAGTATAACAACAGGAGATAATATCACTATAGTATAGAAACAGGAGATAATATCACTATAGTATAACAACAGGAGATAATATCACTATAGTATAGAAACAGGAGATAATATCACTATAGTATAACAACAGGAGATAAGATCACTATAGTATAACAACAGGAGATAAGATCACTATAGAATAACAACAGGAGATAAGATCACTGTAGTATAACAACAGGAGATAATATCACTATAGTATAGAAACAGGAGATAATATCACTATAGTATAGAAACAGGAGATAATATCACTATAGTATAACAACAGGAGATAAGATCACTATAGTATAACAACAGGAGATAAGATCACTATAGTATAACAACAGGAGATAAGATCACTATAGTATAGAAACAGGAGATAATATCACTATTGTATAGAAACAGGAGATAAGATCACTATAGTATAACAACAGGAGATAATATCACTATAGTATAGAAACAGGAGATAATATCACTATAGTATAACAACAGGAGATAATATCACTATAGTATAGAAACAGGAGATAAGATCACTATAGTATAACAACAGGAGATAATATCACTATAGTATAGAGACAGGAGATAATATCACTATAGTATAGAAACAGGAGATAATATCACTATAGTATAGAAACAGGAGATAATATCACTATAGTATAGAAACAGGAGATAAGATCACTATAGTATAACAACAGGAGATAATATCACTATAGTATAGAAACAGGAGATAAGATCACTATATTATAAAAACAGGAGATAATATCACTATAGTATAACAACAGGAGATAATATCACTATAGTATAACAACAGGAGATAAGATCACTATAGTATAACAACATGAGATAAGATCACTATACTATAACACCAGGAGATAAGATCACTATAGTATAACAACAGGAGATAAGATCACTATAGTATAACAACAGGAGATAAGATCACTATAGTATAACAACAGGAGATAAGATCACTATAGTATAACAACAGGAGATAATATCACTATAGTATAACAACAGGAGATAATATCACTATAGTATAGAAACAGGAGATAATATCACTATAGTATAGAAACAGGAGATAATATCACTATAGTATAGAAACAGGAGATAAGATCACTATAGTATAACAACAGGAGATAATATCACTATAGTATAGAAACAGGAGATAAGATCACTATAGTATAGAAACAGGAGATAATATCACTATAGTATAACAACAGGAGATAATATCACTATAGTATAACAACAGGAGATAAGATCACTATAGTATAACAACAGGAGATAAGATCACTATACTATAACACCAGGAGATAAGATCACTATAGTATAACAACAGGAGATAAGATCACTATAGTATAACAACAGGAGATAAGATCACTATAGTATAACAACAGGAGATAAGATCACTATAGTATAACAACAGGAGATAATATCACTATAGTTTAACAACAGGAGATAAGATCACTATAGTATAACAACAGGAGATAATATCACTATAGTTTAACAACAGGAGATAAGATCACTATAGTATAGAAACAGGAGATAATATCACTATAGTATAGAAACAGGAGATAATATAACTATAGTATAACAACAGGAGATAAGATCACTATAGTATAGAAACAGGAGATAATATCACTATAGTATAACAACAGGAGATAAGATCACTACAGTATAACAACAGGAGATAAGATCACTATAGTATAGAAACAGGAGATAAGATCACTATGGTATAGAAACAGGAGATAATATCACTATAGTATAACAACAGGAGATAATATCACTATAGTATAACAACAGGAGATAAGATCACTATAGTATAGAAACAGGAGATAATATCACTATAGTATAACAACAGGAGATAAGATCACTATAGTATAACAACAGGAGATAAGATCACTATAGTATAGAAACAGGAGATAAGATCACTATAGTATAGAAACAGGAGATAATATCACTATAGTATAACAACAGGAGATAAGATCACTATAGTATAACAACAGGAGATAAGATCACTATAGTATAAAAACAGGAGATAAGATCACTATAGTTTAACAACAGGAGATAAGATCACTATAGTTTAACAACAGGAGATAATATCACTATAGTATAACAACAGGAGATAAGATCACTATAGTATAACAACAGGAGATAATATCACTATACTATAACAACAGGAGATAAGATCACTATAGTTTAACAACAGGAGATAAGATCACTATAGTATAACAGCAGGAGATAAGATCACTATAGTATAGAAACAGGAGATAAGATCACTATAGTATAGAAACAGGAGATAATATCACTATAGTATAACAACAGGAGATAATATCACTATAGTATAGAAACAGGAGATAATATCACTATAGTATAACAACAGGAGATAAGATCACTATAGTATAGAAACAGGAGATAAGATCACTATAGTATAACAACAGGAGATAATATCACTATAGTATAGAAACAGGAGATAATATCACTATAGTATAACAACAGGAGATAAGATCACTATAGTATAGAAACAGGAGATAATATCACTATAGTATAACAACAGGAGATAACATCACTATAGTATAGAAACAGGAGATAATATCACTATAGTATAACAACAGGAGATAATATCACTATAGTATAACAACAGGAGATAAGATCACTATAGAATAACAACAGGAGATAAGATCACTATAGTATAACAACAGGAGATAATATCACTATAGTATAGAAACAGGAGATAATATCACTATAGTATAGAAACAGGAGATAATATCACTATAGTATAACAACAGGAGATAAGATCACTATAGTATAACAACAGGAGATAAGATCACTATAGTATAACAACAGGAGATAAGATCACTATAGTATAGAAACAGGAGATAATATCACTATAGTATAGAAACAGGAGATAATATCACTATAGTATAGAAACAGGAGATAAGATCACTATAGTATAACAACAGGAGATAATATCACTATAGTATAGAAACAGGAGATAATCACTATAGTATAGAAACAGGAGATAATATCACTATAGTATAGAAACAGGAGATAATATCACTATAGTATAACAACAGGAGATAATATCACTATAGTATAGAAACAGGAGATAAGATCACTATAGTATAAAAACAGGAGATAATATCACTATAGTATAACAACAGGAGATAATATCACTATAGTATAACAACAGGAGATAAGATCACTATAGTATAACAACATGAGATAAGATCACTATACTATAACACCAGGAGATAAGATCACTATAGTATAACAACAGGAGATAAGATCACTATAGTATAACAACAGGAGATAAGATCACTATAGTATAACAACAGAAGATAAGATCACTATAGTATAACAACAGGAGATAATATCACTATAGTTTAATAACAGGAGATAAGATCACTATAGTATAACAACAGGAGATAATATCACTATAGTTTAACAACAGGAGATAAGATCACTATAGTATAGAAACAGGAGATAATATCACTATAGTATAGAAACAGGAGATAATATCACTATAGTATAGCAACAGGAGATAAGATCACTATAGTATAGAAACAGGAGATAATATCACTATAGTATAGAAACAGGAGATAATATCACTATAGTATAACAACAGGAGATAAGATCACTACAGTATAACAACAGGAGATAAGATCACTATAGTATAGAAACAGGAGATAATATCACTATAGTATAACAACAGGAGATAAGATCACTATAGTATAACAACAGGAGATAAGATCACTATAGTATAGAAACAGGAGATAAGATCACTATAGTTTAACAACAGGAGATAATATCACTATAGTATAACAACAGGAGATAAGATCACTATAGTATAACAACAGGAGATAAGATCACTATAGTATAACAACAGGAGATAAGATCACTATAGTATAACAACAGGAGATAAGATCACTATAGTATAACAACAGGAGATAAGATCACTATAGTATAACAGCAGGAGATAATATCACTATACTATAACAACAGGAGATAATATCACTATAGTATAACAACAGTAGATAAGATCACTATACTATAACAACAGGAGATAAGATCACTATAGTATAACAACAGGAGATAATATCACTATAGTATAACAACAGGAGATAAGATCACTATAGTATAACAACAGGAGATAAGATCACTATAGTATAACAACAGGAGATAATATCACTATAGTTTAACAACAGGAGATAAGATCACTATAGTATAACAACAGGAGATAATATCACTATAGTTTAACAACAGGAGATAAGATCACTATAGTATATAAACAGGAGATAATATCACTATAGTATAGAAACAGGAGATAATATCACTATAGTATAACAACAGGAGATAAGATCACTACAGTATAACAACAGGAGATAAGATCACTATAGTATAGAAACAGGAGATAAGATCACTATGGTATAGAAACAGGAGATAATATCACTATAGTATAACAACAGGAGATAATATCACTATAGTATAACAACAGGAGATAAGATCACTATAGTATAGAAACAGGAGATAATATCACTATAGTATAACAACAGGAGATAAGATCACTATAGTATAACAACAGGAGATAAGATCACTATAGTATAGAAACAGGAGATAAGATCACTGTAGTATAGAAACAGGAGATAATATCACTATAGTATAACAACAGGAGATAAGATCACTATAGTATAACAACAGGAGATAAGATCACTATAGTATAACAACAGGAGATAAGATCACTATAGTATAGAAACAGGAGATAATATCACTATAGTATAACAACAGGAGATAAGATCACTATAGTATAACAACAGGAGATAAGATCACTATAGTATAGAAACAGGAGATAATATCACTATAGTATAACAACAGGAGATAAGATCACTATAGTATAACAGGAGATAAGATCACTATAGTATAAAAACAGGAGATAAGATCACTATAGTTTAACAACAGGAGATAAGATCACTATAGTTTAACAACAGGAGATAATATCACTATAGTATAACAACAGGAGATAAGATCACTATAGTATAACAACAGGAGATAATATCACTATAGTATAACAACAGGAGATAATATCACTATACTATAACAACAGGAGATAAGATCACTATAGTTTAACAACAGGAGATAAGATCACTATAGTATAACAACAGGAGATAAGATCACTATAGTATAGAAACAGGAGATAAGATCACTATAGTATAGAAACAGGAGATAATATCACTATAGTATAACAACAGGAGATAATATCACTATAGTATAGAAACAGGAGATAATATCACTATAGTATAACAACAGGAGATAAGATCACTATAGTATAGAAACAGGAGATAAGATCACTATAGTATAACAACAGGAGATAATATCACTATAGTATAGAAACAGGAGATAATATCACTATAGTATAACAACAGTAGATAATATCACTATAGTATAGAAACAGGAGATAATATCACTATAGTATAACAACAGGAGATAAGATCACTATAGTATAGAAACAGGAGATAATATCACTATAGTATAACAACAGGAGATAATATCACTATAGTATAGAAACAGGAGATAATATCACTACAGTATAACAACAGGAGATAATATCACTGTAGTATAGAAACAGGAGATAATATCACTATAGTATAACAACAGGAGATAAGATCACTATAGTATAACAACAGGAGATAAGATCACTATAGAATAACAACAGGAGATAAGATCACTGTAGTATAAAAACAGGAGATAATATCACTATAGTATAGAAACAGGAGATAATATCACTATAGTATAGAAACAGGAGATAATATCACTATAGTATAACAACAGGAGATAAGATCACTATAGTATAACAACAGGAGATAAGATCACTATAGTATAACAACAGGAGATAAGATCACTATAGTATAGAAACAGGAGATAATATCACTATTGTATAGAAACAGGAGATAAGATCACTATAGTATAACAACAGGAGATAATATCACTATAGTATAGAAACAGGAGATAATATCACTATAGTATAACAACAGGAGATAATATCACTATAGTATAGAAACAGGAGATAAGATCACTATAGTATAACAACAGGAGATAATATCACTATAGTATAGAGACAGGAGATAATATCACTATAGTATAGAAACAGGAGATAATATCACTATAGTATAGAAACAGGAGATAATATCACTATAGTATAGAAACAGGAGATAAGATCACTATAGTATAACAACAGGAGATAATATCACTATAGTATAGAAACAGGAGATAAGATCACTATATTATAAAAACAGGAGATAATATCACTATAGTATAACAACAGGAGATAATATCACTATAGTATAACAACAGAAGATAAGATCACTATAGTATAACAACAGGAGATAAGATCACTATAGTATAACAACAGGAGATAATATCACTATAGTTTAACAACAGGAGATAAGATCACTATAGTATAACAACAGGAGATATTATCACTATAGTTTAACAACAGGAGATAAGATCACTATAGTATAGAAACAGGAGATAATATCACTATAGTATAGAAACAGGAGATAATATCACTATAGTATAGCAACAGGAGATAAGATCACTATAGTATAGAAACAGGAGATAATATCACTATAGTATAGAAACAGGAGATAATATCACTATAGTATAACAACAGGAGATAAGATCACTATAGTATAACAACAGGAGATAAGATCACTATGGTATAGAAACAGGAGATAATATCACTATAGTATAACAACAGGAGATAAGATCACTATAGTATAACAACAGGAGATAATATCACTATAGTATAGAAACAGGAGATAAGATCACTATATTATAAAAACAGGAGATAATATCACTATAGTATAACAACAGGAGATAATATCACTATAGTATAACAACAGGAGATAAGATCACTATAGTATAACAACAGGAGATAAGATCACTATAGTATAACAACAGGAGATAATATCACTATAGTTTAACAACAGGAGATAAGATCACTATAGTATAACAACAGGAGATATTATCACTATAGTTTAACAGGAGATAAGATCACTATAGTATAGAAACAGGAGATAATATCACTATAGTATAGAAACAGGAGATAATATCACTATAGTATAGCAACAGGAGATAAGATCACTATAGTATAGAAACAGGAGATAATATCACTATAGTATAGAAACAGGAGATAATATCACTATAGTATAACAACAGGAGATAAGATCACTATAGTATAACAACAGGAGATAAGATCACTATAGTATAGAAACAGGAGATAATATCACTATAGTATAACAACAGGAGATAAGATCACTATAGTATAACAACAGGAGATAAGATCACTATAGTATAGAAACAGGAGATAAGATCACTATAGTTTAACAACAGGAGATAATATCACTATAGTATAACAACAGGAGATAATATCACTATAGTATAGAAACAGGAGATAAGATCACTATAGTATAACAACAGGAGATAATATCACTATAGTATAGAAACAGGAGATAAGATCACTATATTATAAAAACAGGAGATAATATCACTATAGTATAACAACAGGAGATAAGATCACTATAGTATAGAAACAGGAGATAAGATCACTATAGTATAACAACAGGAGATAAGATCACTATAGTATAACAACAGGAGATAATATCACTATAGTATAGAAACAGGAGATAATATCACTATAGTATAACAACAGGAGATAAGATCACTATAGTATAGAAACAGGAGATAAGATCACTATAGTATAACAACAGGAGATAATATCACTATAGTATAGAAACAGGAGATAATATCACTATAGTATAACAACAGGAGATAAGATCACTATAGTATAGAAACAGGAGATAATATCACTATAGTATAACAACAGGAGATAACATCACTATAGTATAGAAACAGGAGATAATATCACTATAGTATAACAACAGGAGATAATATCACTATAGTATAACAACAGGAGATAAGATCACTATAGTATAACAACAGGAGATAAGATCACTATAGTATAACAACAGGAGATAAGATCACTATAGAATAACAACAGGAGATAAGATCACTATAGTATAACAACAGGAGATAATATCACTATAGTATAGAAACAGGAGATAATATCACTATAGTATAGAAACAGGAGATAATATCACTATAGTATAACAACAGGAGATAAGATCACTATAGTATAACAACAGGAGATAAGATCACTATAGTATAACAACATTAGATAAGATCACTATAGTATAGAAACAGGAGATAATATCACTATAGTATAGAAACAGGAGATAATATCACTATAGTATAGAAACAGGAGATAAGATCACTATAGTATAACAACAGGAGATAATATCACTATAGTATAGAAACAGGAGATAATATCACTATAGTATAGAAACAGGAGATAATATCACTATAGTATAGAAACAGGAGATAATATCACTATAGTATAACAGCAGGAGATAATATCACTATAGTATAGAAACAGGAGATAAGATCACTATAGTATAAAAACAGGAGATAATATCACTATAGTATAACAACAGGAGATAATATCACTATAGTATAACAACAGGAGATAAGATCACTATAGTATAACAACATGAGATAAGATCACTATACTATAACACCAGGAGATAAGATCACTATAGTATAACAACAGGAGATAAGATCACTATAGTATAACTGTAAAGGCAGTCAATGTTGTTCTCCCCCTTAGACGAGAAGGAGCATGGATAGGACCAAGATGCGGATTGAGGGAAATAAGCCATCTTTTAATGAAGAACAGCAAACAAGACACTACAAACTACAAAACAACAAACTAACAAACCTTCAACCGTCCTGTGTCGCCCAAACACTGACACAGGAACAAACACCCACCAAACACCAGTGAAACCCTGGCTGCCTTTGTATGACTCTCAATTAGAGACAAACAATACACACCTGTCTCTAATTGAGAATCATACCAGGCCGAACACAAAAACCCCACATAGAAATACAAACATAGACAAACCCACCCAACTCACGCCCTGACCAACTAAAATGAATACAAAACAAAGGAAAACAGGTCAGGAACGTGACAGAACCCCCCCCCTTAAGGTGCGAACTCCGGGCGCACCAGCACAAAGTCTAGGGGAGGGTCTGGGTGGGCGTCTGTCCACGGTGGCGGCTCTGGCGGTGGACGAGGTCCCCACCCCACCATAATCAATCCCCGCTTCTTTATCCCCCTCCCAATGACCACCCTCCCACTAACCCCACCTAAATGAAGGGGCAGCACCGGGATAAGGGGCAGCACCGGGATAAGGGGCAGCACCGGGACAAGGGGCAGCACCGGGACAAGGGGCAGCACCGGGACAAGGGGCAGCACCGGGACAAGGGGCAGCACCGGGACAAGGGGCAGCACCGGGATAAGGGGCAGCACCGGGACAAGGAGCAGCACCGGGACAAGGGGCAGCACCGGGACAAGGGGCAGCACCGGGACAAGGGGCAGCACCGGGACAAGGGGCAGCACCGGGACAAGGGGCAGCACCGGGACAAGGGGCAGCACCGGGACAAGGGGCAGCACCGGGACAAGGGGCAGCACCGGGACAAGGGGCAGCACCGGGATAAGGGGCAGCACCGGGATAAGGACCAGCACCGGGATAAGGGGCGGCAGGTCCTGGCTGAGGGACTCCGGCAGGTCCTGGCTGAGGGACTCCGGCAGGTCCGGGCTGAGTGGCAGCTCCGGACTGTAGGGCAGCTCCGGACTGTAGGGCAGCTCCGGACTGTACGGCAGCTCCGGACCGTAGGGCAGCTCCGGACTGTAGGGCAGCTCCGGACTGTCGGACGTCTCTGGCAGCTCCTGACTGGCGGGCGTCTCTGGCAGCTCCTGACTGGCGGGCGTCTCTGGCAGCTCCTGACTGGCGGGCGTCTCTGGCAGCTCCTGACTGGCGGGCGTCTCTGGCGGCTCCTGACTGACGGACGGCTCTAGCGGCTCCTGACTGACGGACGGCTCTACTGGCTCGGGACAGACGGGCGGCTCTAATGGCTCGTGGCAGACGGATGACTCAGATGGCGCTGGGCAGACAGATGGCTCAGACGGCGCTGGGCAGACAGATGGCTCAGACGGCGCTGGGCAGACAGATGGCTCAGACGGCGCTGGGCAGACAGATGGCTCAGACGGCGCTGGGCAGACAGATGGCTCAGACGGCGCTGGGCAGACAGATGGCTCAGACGGCGCTGGGCAGACAGATGGCTCAGACGGCGCTGGGCAGACAGATGGCTCAGACGGCGCTGGGCAGACAGATGGCTCAGACGGCGCTGGGCAGACAGATGGCTCAGACGGAGCTGGGCAGACGGGCCGTTCAGGCACCGCTGGGCAGACGGCAGACTCTGGCCGGCTGAGACGCACTCTAGGCCTGGTGCATGGTACCGGAACTGGAGGTACCGGGCTGAGGGCACGCACCTCAGGGCGAGTGCGGGGAACAGGAACAGGGCACACTGGACTCTCGTGGCGCACTCTAGGCCTGGTGCGTGGTACCGGAACTGGAGGTACCGGGCTGAGGGCACGCACCTCAGGGCGAGTGCGGGGAGAAGGAACAGTGCGTCCAGGGCTCTGGAGACGCACAGGAGGCTTGGTGCGTGGTGCCGGAACTGGAGGCACCGGGCTGGAGACACGCACCATAGGGAGAGTACGTGGAAGAGGAACAGGGCTCTGGAGATGCACTGGAAGCCTGGTGCGTGGTGTAGGCACTGGTGGTACTGAGCTGGGGTGGGAAGGTGGCGCCGGATATACCGGACCGTGAAGGAGGACACGTGCTCTTGAGCACCGAGCCTCCCCAACCTTACCAGGTTGAATGGACCCCGTAGCCCTGCCAGTGCGGCGAGGTGGAATAGCCCGCACTGGGCTATGCAGGCGAACCGGGGACACCACCTGTAAGGCTGGTGCCATGTACGCCGGCCCGAGGAGACGTACTGGAGGCCAGATACGTTGGGCCGGCTTCATGGCATCCGGCTCGATGCCCAACCTAGCCCTCCCAGTGCGGCAAGGTGGAATAGCCCGCACTGGGCTAAGCACGCGTACTGGGGACACCGTGCGCTTCACCGCATAACACGGTGTCTGACCAGTACGACGCCCTCTTACTCCACGGCAAGCCCGGGGAGTTGGCTCAGGTATCCAACCCGGCTTCGCCACACTCCCCTTTAGCCCCCCCCCAAGAAATTTTTGGGTGAGCCTCTCGGGCTTCCGTGCTAGCCGCGTACCCTCATACCTGCGCTCCTGGGCTGTGGCTGCCTTCTTCTCCTCCCGAGAGCGGCGATTCTCTCCCACCTTAGCCCAGGGTCCTTCTCCATTGAAAATTTGCTCCCAACTCCATTCCTCTTCTCTCCATTGCTTTAGTTCTTGTTCTCTCTCCTCAATCCGCTTGGTCCTGTTGTGGTGGGTGTTTCTGTAAAGGCAGTCAATGTTGTTCTCCCCCTTAGACGAGAAGGAGCATGGATAGGACCAAGATGCGGATTGAGGGAAATAAGCCATCTTTTAATGAAGAACAGCAAACAAGACACTACAAACTACAAAACAACAAACTAACAAACCTTCAACCGTCCTGTGTCGCCCAAACACTGACACAGGAACAAACACCCACCAAACACCAGTGAAACCCTGGCTGCCTTTGTATGACTCTCAATTAGAGACAAACAATACACACCTGTCTCTAATTGAGAATCATACCAGGCCGAACACAAAAACCCCACATAGAAATACAAACATAGACAAACCCACCCAACTCACGCCCTGACCAACTAAAATGAATACAAAACAAAGGAAAACAGGTCAGGAACGTGACAATAACAACAGGAGATAAGATCACTATAGTATAACAACAGAAGATAAGATCACTATAGTATAACAACAGGAGATAATATCACTATAGTTTAATAACAGGAGATAAGATCACTATAGTATAACAACAGGAGATAATATCACTATAGTTTAACAACAGGAGATAAGATCACTATAGTATAGAAACAGGAGATAATATCACTATAGTATAGAAACAGGAGATAATATCACTATAGTATAGCAACAGGAGATAAGATCACTATAGTATAGAAACAGGAGATAATATCACTATAGTATAGAAACAGGAGATAATATCACTATAGTATAACAACAGGAGATAAGATCACTACAGTATAACAACAGGAGATAAGATCACTATAGTATAGAAACAGGAGATAATATCACTATAGTATAACAACAGGAGATAAGATCACTATAGTATAACAACAGGAGATAAGATCACTATAGTATAGAAACAGGAGATAAGATCACTATAGTTTAACAACAGGAGATAATATCACTATAGTATAACAACAGGAGATAAGATCACTATAGTATAACAACAGGAGATAAGATCACTATAGTATAACAACAGGAGATAAGATCACTATAGTATAACAACAGGAGATAAGATCACTATAGTATAACAACAGGAGATAAGATCACTATAGTATAACAGCAGGAGATAATATCACTATACTATAACAACAGGAGATAATATCACTATAGTATAACAACAGTAGATAAGATCACTATACTATAACAACAGGAGATAAGATCACTATAGTATAACAACAGGAGATAATATCACTATAGTATAACAACAGGAGATAAGATCACTATAGTATAACAACAGGAGATAAGATCACTATAGTATAACAACAGGAGATAATATCACTATAGTTTAACAACAGGAGATAAGATCACTATAGTATAACAACAGGAGATAATATCACTATAGTTTAACAACAGGAGATAAGATCACTATAGTATAGAAACAGGAGATAATATCACTATAGTATAGAAACAGGAGATAATATAACTATAGTATAACAACAGGAGATAAGATCACTATAGTATAAAAACAGGAGATAAGATCACTATAGTATAGAAACAGGAGATAATATCACTATAGTATAACAACAGGAGATAAGATCACTACAGTATAACAACAGGAGATAAGATCACTATAGTATAGAAACAGGAGATAAGATCACTATGGTATAGAAACAGGAGATAATATCACTATAGTATAACAACAGGAGATAATATCACTATAGTATAACAACAGGAGATAAGATCACTATAGTATAGAAACAGGAGATAATATCACTATAGTATAACAACAGGAGATAAGATCACTATAGTATAACAACAGGAGATAAGATCACTATAGTATAGAAACAGGAGATAATATCACTATAGTATAACAACAGGAGATAAGATCACTATAGTATAACAGGAGATAAGATCACTATAGTATAAAAACAGGAGATAAGATCACTATAGTTTAACAACAGGAGATAAGATCACTATAGTTTAACAACAGGAGATAATATCACTATAGTATAACAACAGGAGATAAGATCACTATAGTATAACAACAGGAGATAATATCACTATAGTATAACAACAGGAGATAATATCACTATACTATAACAACAGGAGATAAGATCACTATAGTTTAACAACAGGAGATAAGATCACTATAGTATAACAACAGGAGATAAGATCACTATAGTATAGAAACAGGAGATAAGATCACTATAGTATAGAAACAGGAGATAATATCACTATAGTATAACAACAGGAGATAATATCACTATAGTATAGAAACAGGAGATAATATCACTATAGTATAACAACAGGAGATAAGATCACTATAGTATAGAAACAGGAGATAAGATCACTATAGTATAACAACAGGAGATAATATCACTATAGTATAGAAACAGGAGATAATATCACTATAGTATAACAACAGTAGATAATATCACTATAGTATAGAAACAGGAGATAATATCACTATAGTATAACAACAGGAGATAAGATCACTATAGTATAGAAACAGGAGATAATATCACTATAGTATAACAACAGGAGATAATATCACTATAGTATAGAAACAGGAGATAATATCACTACAGTATAACAACAGGAGATAATATCACTATAGTATAGAAACAGGAGATAATATCACTATAGTATAACAACAGGAGATAAGATCACTATAGTATAACAACAGGAGATAAGATCACTATAGAATAACAACAGGAGATAAGATCACTGTAGTATAACAACAGGAGATAATATCACTATAGTATAGAAACAGGAGATAATATCACTATAGTATAGAAACAGGAGATAATATCACTATAGTATAACAACAGGAGATAAGATCACTATAGTATAACAACAGGAGATAAGATCACTATAGTATAACAACAGGAGATAAGATCACTATAGTATAGAAACAGGAGATAATATCACTATTGTATAGAAACAGGAGATAAGATCACTATAGTATAACAACAGGAGATAATATCACTATAGTATAGAAACAGGAGATAATATCACTATAGTATAACAACAGGAGATAATATCACTATAGTATAGAAACAGGAGATAAGATCACTATAGTATAACAACAGGAGATAATATCACTATAGTATAGAGACAGGAGATAATATCACTATAGTATAGAAACAGGAGATAATATCACTATAGTATAGAAACAGGAGATAATATCACTATAGTATAGAAACAGGAGATAAGATCACTATAGTATAACAACAGGAGATAATATCACTATAGTATATAAACAGGAGATAAGATCACTATATTATAAAAACAGGAGATAATATCACTATAGTATAACAACAGGAGATAATATCACTATAGTATAACAACAGGAGATAAGATCACTATAGTATAACAACAGGAGATAAGATCACTATAGTATAACAACAGGAGATAATATCACTATAGTTTAACAACAGGAGATAAGATCACTATAGTATAACAACAGGAGATATTATCACTATAGTTTAACAACAGGAGATAAGATCACTATAGTATAGAAACAGGAGATAATATCACTATAGTATAGAAACAGGAGATAATATCACTATAGTATAGCAACAGGAGATAAGATCACTATAGTATAGAAACAGGAGATAATATCACTATAGTATAGAAACAGGAGATAATATCACTATAGTATAACAACAGGAGATAAGATCACTATAGTATAACAACAGGAGATAAGATCACTATAGTATAGAAACAGGAGATAATATCACTATAGTATAACAACAGGAGATAAGATCACTATAGTATAACAACAGGAGATAAGATCACTATAGTATAGAAACAGGAGATAAGATCACTATAGTTTAACAACAGGAGATAATATCACTATAGTATAACAACAGGAGATAAGATCACTATAGTATAACAACAGGAGATAAGATCACTATAGTATAACAACAGGAGATAAGATCACTATAGTATAACAACAGGAGATAAGATCACTATAGTATAACAGCAGGAGATAATATCACTATACTATAACAAGAGGAGATAATATCACTATAGTATAACAACAGTAGATAAGATCACTATAGTATAACAACAGGAGATAAGATCACTATAGTATAACAACAGGAGATAATATCACTATAGTATAAAAACAGGAGATACGATCACTATAGTATAACAACAGGAGATAATATCACTATAGTATAACAACAGGAGATGAGATCACTATAGTATAACAACAGGAGATAAGATCACTATAGTATAAAAACAGGAGATAATATCACTATAGTATAACAACAGGAGATAATATCACTATAGTATAACAACAGGAGATAAGATCACTATAGTATAACAACAGGAGATAAGATCACCATAGTATAACAACAGGAGATAATATCACTATAGTATAAAAACAGGAGATAAGATCACTATAGTATAGAAACAGGAGATAAGATCACTATAGTATAGAAACAGGAGATAATATCACTATAGTATAGAAACAGGAGATAATATCACTATAGTATAACAACAGGAGATAAGATCACTATAGTATAACAACAGGAGATAAGATCACTATAGTATAGAAACGGGAGATAATATCACTATAGTATAACAACAGGAGATAAGATCACTATAGTATAACAACAGGACATAAGATCACTATAGTATAGAAACAGGAGATAAGATCACTATAGTTTAACAACAGGAGATAATATCACTATAGTATAACAACAGGAGATAATATCACTATAGTATAACAACAGGAGATAAGATCACTATAGTATAACAACATGAGATAAGATCACTATAGTATAACAACAGGAGATAAGATCACTATAGTATAACAGCAGGAGATAATATCACTATACTATAACAACAGGAGATAATATCACTATAGTATAACAACAGGAGATAAGATCACTATAGTATAACAACAGGAGATAATATCACTATAGTTTAACAACAGGAGATAAGATCACTATAGTATAACAACAGGAGATAATATCACTATAGTATAGAAACAGGAGATAATATCACTATAGTATAGAAACAGGAGATAATATCACTATAGTATAGCAACAGGAGATAAGATCACTATAGTATAGAAACAGGAGATAAGATCACTATAGTATAGAAACAGGAGATAATATCACTATAGTATAGAAACAGGAGATAATATCACTATAGTATAACAACAGGAGATAAGATCACTATAGTATAACAACAGGAGATAAGATCACTATAGTATAGAAACAGGAGATAATATCACTATAGTATAGAAACAGGAGATAATATCACTATAGTATAACAACAGGAGATAAGATCACTATAGTATAACAACAGGAGATAAGATCACTATAGTATAGAAACAGGAGATAATATCACTATAGTATAACAACAGGAGATAAGATCACTATAGTATAACAACAGGAGATAAGATCACTATAGTATAGAAACAGGAGATAAGATCACTATAGTTTAACAACAGGAGATAATATCACTATAGTATAACAACAGGAGATAAGATCACTATAGTATAACAACAGGAGATAAGATCACTATAGTATAACAACAGGAGATAAGATCACTATAGTATAACAACAGGAGATAAGATCACTATAGTATAACAGCAGGAGATAATATCACTATACTATAACAACAGGAGATAATATCACTATAGTATAACAACAGTAGATAAGATCACTATAGTATAACAACAGGAGATAAGATCACTATAGTATAACAACAGGAGATAATATCACTATAGTATAAAAACAGGAGATAAGATCACTATAGTATAACAACAGGAGATAATATCACTATAGTATAACAACAGGAGATAATATCACTATAGTATAACAACAGGAGATAAGATCACTATAGTATAACAACATGAGATAAGATCACTATACTATAACACCAGGAGATAAGATCACTATAGTATAACAACAGGAGATAATATCACTATACTATAACAACAGGAGATAATATCACTATAGTATAACAACAGGAGATAAGATCACTATAGTATAACAACAGGAGATAAGATCACTATAGTATAACAACAGGAGATAATATCACTATAGTATAAAAACAGGAGATAAGATCACTATAGTATAACAACAGGAGATAATATCACTATAGTATAACAACAGGAGATAATATCACTATAGTATAACAACAGGAGATAAGATCACTATAGTATAACAACATGAGATAAGATCACTATACTATAACACCAGGAGATAAGATCACTATAGTATAACAACAGGAGATAAGATCACTATAGTATAACAACAGGAGATAAGATCACTATAGTATAACAACAGGAGATAAGATCACTATAGTATAACAACAGGAGATAATATCACTATAGTTTAACAACAGGAGATAAGATCACTATAGTATAACAACAGGAGATAATATCACTATAGTTTAACAACAGGAGATAAGATCACTATAGTATAGAAACAGGAGATAATATCACTATAGTATAGAAACAGGAGATAATATCACTATAGTATAGCAACAGGAGATAAGATCACTATAGTATAGAAACAGGAGATAATATCACTATAGTATAACAACAGGAGATAAGATCACTATAGTATAACAACAGGAGATAAGATCACTATAGTATAGAAACAGGAGATAATATCACTATAGTATAACAACAGGAGATAAGATCACTATAGTATAACAACAGGAGATAAGATCACTATAGTATAGAAACAGGAGATAAGATCACTATAGTTTAACAACAGGAGATAATATCACTATAGTATAACAACAGGAGATAAGATCACTATAGTATAACAACAGGAGATAAGATCACTATAGTATAACAACAGGAGATAAGATCACTATAGTATAACAACAGGAGATAAGATCACTATAGTATAACAGCAGGAGATAATATCACTATACTATAACAACAGGAGATAATATCACTATAGTATAACAACAGTAGATAAGATCACTATAGTATAACAACAGGAGATAAGATCACTATAGTATAACAACAGGAGATAATATCACTATAGTATAAAAACAGGAGATAAGATCACTATAGTATAACAACAGGAGATAATATCACTATAGTATAACAACAGGAGATGAGATCACTATAGTATAACAACAGGAGATAAGATCACTATAGTATAAAAACAGGAGATAATATCACTATAGTATAACAACAGGAGATAATATCACTATAGTATAACAACAGGAGATAAGATCACTATAGTATAACAACAGGAGATAAGATCACCATAGTATAACAACAGGAGATAATATCACTATAGTATAAAAACAGGAGATAAGATCACTATAGTTTAACAACAGGAGATAAGATCACTATAGTTTAACAACAGGAGATAATATCACTATAGTATAACAACAGGAGATAAGATCACTATAGTTTAACAACAGGAGATAATCATGCAGCGATGATCTGTTCCGTTGATGTCCAGTTTCATTTCAGCTCTCTGTAGCACATCAAACGCACACCATCACCATCATCCCAACATTAGTGTATCAATGTAGTCCCCCCCCCACACCAGCTGGAACCCCTCCCTCCACCTCTCCCTCCCTCTACTCCCTTACTGGATTACTTCCACCCCCATGGTATTTACATCTTGTAAATCTGTTCAGGGCCCGTGATGCAGGCCATCTGTAACCTGAAGGTTGTATTCCATAGCGCTGGTCGGTAATTTGTTTCTGCTCTGTGAAGGGACAGTATCAGTAGTCCCTGACATCTGGTCGCCAGGATGGCCGCAACGCACGTCAGCACCCACACTCAATGCGAGCCAGCCAGGGATGATGTCCTGAGCTGGATGGATGAGTTGGATGAGTACACACACACAAATACACATGCACATGCATGCACGCATGCAAACACACACACGCAAACTCAAACGCATTCACAGATGCTCAACCCAATCACACATACATGTACAGATGTAAGATCTTAATTTGAGCCTGTTTGCTACAGCAGGAAAATAATCCAGTGGGCGAAAGGGGTTAATATCAGGGGATATCTTTATCTATATATTTCCAGATATATTACATTTTATTATACTAATCAAAAGTATAAAAGCAGGATGCAACAATTTCAACGATTTTACTGAGTGTAAATCAGGCAATTGAGATAAATTCATTAGGCACTAATCTATGAATTCCACATGACTGGGCAGGGGCGCAGCCATGGGTGGTTCTGGGAAGGCATAGGGCCACCCACTTGGGAGCCAGGCCCAGACAATCAGAATTCGTTTTTTCCCACCAAATTACTTTATTACAAACAGAAATACTCCTCAGTTTCATCTGGGGGCTGGTCTCAGACGAACGAAGAAGCCAGATGTGGAGGTACTGGACTGGTGTGGTTACACATGGTCTGCGGTTGTGAGGCCGGTTGGATGTACTGACAAATTCTCTAAAACGACGGAGGAGGCTTATGGTAGAAAAATGTATATTCAATTATCTAGCAACAGCTTGGGTGGACATTACTGCAGTCAGCATCCCAATTGCACGCTCCCTCAAAACTTCAGACATTGGTGGCATTGTGTTGTGTGGCAAAACTGCGCATATAGTGATTTTTATTGTCCCCGGCACAATGCTCACTAACAGGGATGTAAACCAACTTGTGCACAATACTTACGAGAAATACGTTTTTGGTGCATTTGGAAAATGTCTGGGAACTTTTATTTCAGCTCATGAAACATGTTGTGTTTATATTGTTGTTCAACACAACTTCACAGAGCTTGATAAAATCTGCAAGGAAGAATGGGAGAAAATCCCCAGATGTGCAAAGCTGATACAAACATACCCAAGACGACTCAAAGCTGATACAAACATACCCAAGACGACTCAAAGCTGTAATTGCTGCCAAAGGTGCTTCTAGTATTGACTCCGGGATGTGAATACTTTTTACTTTTATTAAATATTTCTGCATTTAATTTTCAATAAATTTGCAAAAATCTCTAAAAACATCTATTTCCTTTGTCATTTTGGGGCATTGTGTGTAAATGGTAAGAATTGTTTTTATTGAATACATGTTGAATTCAGACTGTAACAGAACAGAATGTGGAATAAGTCAAGGGGTGTGAATACTGTCTGAAGGCACTGTATAAGGATTAGTCATGCTCCAGATACGCATATTGTTAATTTAAAATACGGAGCCAGGATATTCTCAGTAATGGGACAGTTTCTACATGCATTCAATCTGAACCTCAGAAATCTCCCTTCTACTGTATGAGTCCAGGGAGATATCAGGGATGAGATACATTTAAGACACACATCTGATGCACTTTGCACCCACTTACATATTTGATGAACATTCTGACTCTGGAAAGGGTATTTGTCAACTTGTTGACATATCTATGCTTTTATACTTAGGCATGAAGGAATCGACATACTCACATATTTTCAGAAATGTACCATATCTTTAGTCATTACCTGATCATATATGTGTCCGTATAATTTGAATGGCTATCCTTACATGATATGTAATATTCATCCTCGTACTGTATGTGTGATAGCGTTAGCGGGAATCAACTGGATTCCATGCAAAGCAACACCCCACCAGGGAACATTAAACTGCCTGACTAGACAGCTGGGGAAGAGAAATTAGGAAAACTGTGGTTGTGTCGCAATCCCTTCACAGAATCCCTCGTGGCTGCAGAGAGACAGAGACAGAGACAGAGACAGAGACAGAGACAGAGACAGAGACAGAGACAGAGACAGAGACAGAGACAGAGACAGAGAGAGACAGAGAGAGACAGAGAGAGACAGAGAGAGACAGAGAGAGACAGAGAGAGACAGAGAGAGACAGAGAGAGACAGAGAGACAGAGAGACAGAGAGACAGAGAGACAGAGAGACAGAGAGACAGAGAGACAGAGAGACAGAGAGACAGAGACAGAGACAGAGAGAGAGGAAAGAGAGATATATCCACTACTTCCAAAAGGGATGGCGTTAAGAATGCTACTGGAGGGATTAGCAGCCGTTTTACAAGACTCCTGACCAAGTGTGCTATTTATTTATTTATTTATTCGTTGCGCTGATCGTAATTTTTTTATACGTAATATTTTATTTTTCTATGATCGAAAAGAGATTATGGACATCAGAACAGCTACAATGCCCTCAGAAAGTCTCTGAGAGCTTTACACACCTGGATTGTACAATATTTTCCCATTATTATTTTCTAAATTCCTCGAGCTCTGTCAAATCAGTTGTTCATCATTACTAGACAACCATTTTCAAGTCTTGCCATAGATTTTCAAGTAGATTTAAGTCAAAACTGTAACTAGGCCACTCAGGAACATTCACTGTCTTCTTGGTATGCAACTCCAGTGTAGATTTTGCTTATGTTTTAGGTTATTGTCCTGATAAAGGTTAATTAAGCTTACAGTGTCTGGTGGAAAGCAGACTGAACCCGGTTTTACTCTATAATTTTGCCTGTGCTTAGCTCCATTCCGATAATTTTTTATTCTGAAAAACTCAGAGTCCTTAACGATTACAGCATACCCATAACATGATGCAGCCACCACTATGCTGGAAAATATGGAGTGGTACTCTGTGTTGTATTGGATTTTCCCCAAACATAACATTTCGTATTGAAGACTAGGGAGTTTCTAGGGAGTTTTTCCTAGCCACCGTGCTTCTACACCTGAATTACTAGCTGTTTGGGGTTTTAGGCTGGGTTTCTGTACAGCACTTCGAGATATTAGCTGATGTACGAAGGGCTATATAAAATAAACTTGATTGATTGATTGATTGAAGACAAAAAGTTAATTGCTTACCACATTATTTGCAGTATTGCTTTACTGCCCTGTTGCAAACTTGATGCATGTTTTGGAATATTTGTATTCTGTACAGGCTTCCTTCTTTTCACTCTGTCAATTAGATTAGTATTGTGGAGTAACTACAATATTGTTGATCCATCCTTAGGTTTCTCTTATCACCGCCATTAAACTCTGTAACTGTGTTAAAGTCACCGTTTGGGTACCTTCCTCTTCGACAACTGAATTAGGAAGGAGGTCTGTTTCTATGTAGTGACTGGGTGTATTGATACACCATCCAAAGTGTAACTAATAACTTCACCATGCTCAAAGGGATATGTCTGCTTTTTTTACCCATCTACCAATAGGTGACCTTCTTTGCGAGACATTGGAAAACCTCCCTAGTCTTTGTGGTTAAATCTGTGTTTGGAATTCACTGCTCGACCTTACAGATAATTGTATGTGTGGGGTACAGAGTTGAGGTAGTCATGTTAAACACTGCTGTTGCACACAGAGTCAATGCAACTTTTGAAACTTCTTAAACACATTTTAACTCCTGAACTTATTTAGGCAGGCCAAAGGGGTTCAATACTTACTGACTCAACACATTTCAGCTTTTCATTTTATATGAATTTGTAAACATTTAGAATTGGCGAAATGAATACACCCCTGATCACCCACACACACAGTTAACTTTCGTAGCAGCCACATACAAAGAGCATCATCACATTACTCCTGCATAATTCTTTCTCGCTTCTACACGCTCTCTTCCTCTCACCTTTTCCCCTTCACTTGTGAAATTCAGTGCACAACACAACAGCTGTCTGTGACCAGGAGGAAAACCCTAACCATAACCCTTAACCGCCACACACAGCCTTCATCGTTGTCAATGTCACCATATTAGCTAACGTCATAGTCAACATAGCTACTAGAACTAACGTGTTAGTAAACCCGCTACAATCACACAGTACAGTGTACAGCATCAGTTTAACAGTTACACCGGCAAGCCCTGGTGGAATTATATTTATCAAACTGAAAGCTTACCTTGACTTGGAAGAGTTCCAGTGTTGAATAGCTTTAGCCAGCTAGCTAACATAAATAGCATTCCTCTCTGTTTGAGCTGGGTTTTTCAGTAGGCTAGCTAAGTAAGCTAAACTGAAAGTGAACAAAATACAACACAATACAGCTAACACTCTCACTCTCTGCTGCTTCTCCTTCATTTTTGAATTCATTAATTTGTTAAAAAACTGTTCAACAATGGTCTTTTTCCCTCTTTGAGTCAACTACTCACCACATGTTATGCCCTGCAGTGTTAGCTAGCTGTAGCTTATGCTTTCAGTACTAGATTCATTCCCTGATATTTTGATTAGGTGGGCAACTTGTCAGTTCATTCTGCAAGAGCTCTGATAGGTTGGAGGACATTTTCCGGAAGTCGTCAGATTTACTGTGTAAGTCTATGTAAGGGGTTGAGAACCATGAGCCTCCTAGGTATTGTATTGAAGTCAATGTACACAGAGGAGGATGGAAAATAGCTGTCCTCTGCTTACATCATGGTGCTACCCCAGAGTGCTGTTGAGGCTACTGTAGACCTTCATTACAAAACAGTGTTTTAATCAGTTATTTGGTGACGTGAATATATTTAGTATAGTTTTATCTAAAATGGATAACTTTTAAAATATATTATTATTTACATTTGTATGAAATTCACTGAGTAGGATGGTGTTCCCCTTCCTTCTCTGAGGAGCCACCACTGGTGTAGATGAAGGGGAGGGGACAGGTTAACCCCTAGAGTCGATTGACAAACCGGTGCATCAATCTAACTAACATAATAAAACAATCCCCAACAAAATCTGTCAGTTTAAGCTAGACATATGTTTATTTGCATCAGATGCATCTCAATCTTCTGCGTCCGCCGATGTGGCACTTCCTCATCTGCGGTGAAAGGGGACAGAGACAGAGCGGTGTTTGTCAGACCATGAGACATCCCGAAAATCATTCTTCTCACAACAACGTCTATAGCGTTCGAACGGTTTGACCTACAAACTATTATGGGAGACTCACAAACACAATAGTGTTATCCGTTTTGGTCTACGATACTCACAAGCGTCACAGGACTCATCTGAAGGTAATCGGTGCTGGTTGAAACAAATGTATAAAAGTACGGAGGTAGTTTGGTGCCCAACCAAAAAAGAAGTTGAATATGTGTAAATAATAATAAATTCCTGAGCTTTCTCCTAGATAACACTTCAAGACCTTGTTTCTTATTTGACATTTTTTGACTCTTTTTTGCCATTTATGAATGTGTTATTCAATGCGTTTCTCTGGGATATTGTAACGGCCAAATGCAATACTTTTTTTAATACCTAAAGGGGTCCTAAAATTCTAAATCAAATAGATAAATAATCCATAGTATCAGCATCTTAAAACAATTCCAGATGTCAACGTAGAGCCCCCCCCCCCCCCGTAGCTTAGACTTTTAAGAATGAAAGAAGGATCTTTCAGCCTTGTGTATGTGTGCCATTCAGAGGGTAAATGAGCAAGATGAAAGATTTAAGTGTCTTTGAACGGGTATGATAGTAGGTGCCAGGCGCACCGGTTTGTGGAGGGGGGGTGGTGTGCAACTCAATATTAGGAAAGTGTTCCTAAAGTTTGGTATACTCAGTGTAAATACGCTCACACACACACTCATGTTGACGCCACACACACTCACACACATGCATATTGATGCAACACACACACATGTATATAACCTCGTTATCGTCTTTCAAAGTCTTTAACCCTCCTGTTGTGTTCGTTTCAAGTTAATTAACTCTGTGATCCCGCTCCAAAATGACCACCCCATTATAGCTGATTATAAATCCATAATAATACATATATTATCACCTAATGTTGTGGTACATCTTTTTATCAACTTAAGTTATTGTGAACATTACAAGTTTTGAACTTCTATTTGCTATTTACGGCCTGTAGGCCTCATTGACCTGAGCTCATACAACTAGTTTTTGAGTAAAAAAAGCATAATGTATGGTTTATTTAGACTATAACAAATACTCAGATGAAACATATTGTGCTTTTGATCATAAACTACTTTGTGTTAAAGTTTAACAAAGACTCTCTCCTCCTCACCAGTGTCATGATCAAAGATATGATCAAGAGCCTCACATACAGTATATTGTTTGGTCATTGTGCTGCCACAGAATGAATTGTGAGAAAGGCCTCAAAAAAGCTTTATATACCAGAGCTGCAAGAAAAGTTCTATATATTATTGAAACAATGTTGCGATTGTTTGTGAGAAAGCCAACAGGTGTGGTTCCCATGGGGGAAAGATTCTATTGGGGAAAGGTTCCCGTGGGGGTTGCCATGGAAGCCAAGAAGGGGAGTGTGTGTGTGTGTGTGTGTGTGTGTGTGTGTGTGTGTGTGTGTGTGTGTGTGTGTGTGTGTGTGTGTGTGTGTGTGTGTGTGTGTGTGTGTGTGTGTGTGCGTGCATGTGGGGGTCTGGGAGAGGAAGTGTGTCCATCTGATGAATGGGCATGTGCCAGAACTCAATTTTTAACACTAATTGTAGTCTCACCCATTCATTTCTAATGACTGGTCATTTTTGACCAGGAACACCACAGGTGTACAAAAGTTAAATTAAACACCCAAAATGTAATGAAAATCATCCAAAATGTATTTTGTGTGTTCAGATGCCCTGTGTGGACAAAGTCATGGAACCTTATGACAATCAGATTAAATGAAGTGCATTTTTCAGAGACAGAACTTGAAAATCGGTCCATTTTGACCTGAACACAGCAGGAGTGTTAAAGGGGAAATCAGCCATTCAAAGCAAAACAGTTGAACATATTCTTGAAAAATCATTCATTTAAAAGTAACAAAATGGATGTACCAATAATGTATTGCCCCTTTTTCCCCTGGCCTTTTATCCAGGTAATCACCATAATGCAATTTATTTTTGTAATAGCTAAATAACTATTATACCAGCGTGTATAACGCTTGTAAAAGAATGTATGCTTGAGGGATAGAACAGCTATTCAACTGTAAACTAATAATAACAAGCTCAGGGTGTACACAGTCATAGGAGCACCAGAGGGTGGTAATTGGAGCACTAGAGGGTGGTATTTGGAGCACCAGGGGCTGGTAATTGGAGCACCAGGGGGTGGTAATTGGAGCACCAGGGGGTGGTATTTGGAGCACCAGGGGGTGGTAATTGGAGCACCAGGGGGTGGTAATTGGAGCACTAGAGGGTGGTAATTGGAGCACCAGGGGGTGGTAATTGGAGCACCAGGGGGTGGTATTTGGAGCACCAGGGGGTGGTAATTGGAGCACCAGGGGGTGGTAATTGGAGCACCAGAGGGTGGTATTTGGAGCACCAGGGGTGGTATTTGGAGCACCAGGGGGTGGTATTTGGAGCACCAGGGGGTGGTATTTGGATGCGCTGCACACACAGTGCACAATTTATGAATTAATTCTATGGAGATAAACTCGTACCCACCTCTAGATGCTTACTAAACAGACTTTATTTATTCATTCAACCTTTATTTTAACCAGGAAATACCCTAGAGGTTAGAAACACCTTTAATGAGGGTGACCTGAGAGTTCAATCTTGAATAATAAATATATATATATTACATGTAATATAAATATCTAAACCAAATGATGTAGTAAAAAATGTATAGGACCTTTGTATTATATTTCCAGTATTCTATTATATCAGAGAAACACAACACTACACCAGAGACACAATACGACACCAGAGAGACACAATACCACACCAGAGACACAATACGACACCAGAGACACAATACGACACCAGAGAGACACAATACGACACCAGAGAGACACAATACGACACCAGAGAGACACAATACGACACCAGAGAGACACAATACGACACCAGAGAGACACAATACGACACAATACGACACCAGAGAGACACAATACGACACCAGAGAGACACAATACGACACCAGAGAGACACAATACGACACAATACTACACCAGAGAGACACAATACGACACAATACGACACCAGAGAGACACAATACGACACCATACGACACCAGAGAGACACAATACGACACCAGAGAGACACAATACGACACCAGAGAGACACAATACGACACCAGAGAGACACAATACGACACCAGAGAGACACAATACGACACCAGAGAGACACAATACGACACCAGAGAGACACAATCCGACACAATACGACACCAGAGAGACACAATGCGACACCAGAGAGACACAATACGACACCAGAGACACAATACGACACCAGAGAGACACAATACGACACCAGAGAGACACAATACGACACCTGAGAGACACAATACGACACCAGAGAAACACAATACGACACCAGAGAGACACAATACGACACAATACGACACCAGAGAGACACAATACGACACCAGAGACACAATACGACACCAGAGAGACACAATACGACACCAGAGACACAATACGACACCAGAGAGACACAATACGACACCAGAGAGACACAATACGACACCAGAGAGACACAATACGACACCAGAGAGACACAATACGACACCAGAGACACAATACGACACCAGAGAGACACAATACGACACTAGAGACACAATACGACACCAGAGAAACACAATACGACACAATACGACACCAGAGAGACACAATACGACACAATACAACACCAGAGAAACACAATACGACACAATACGACACCAGAGAGACACAATACGACACCAGAGAGACACAATACGACACCAGGGAGACACAATACGACACCAGAGAGACACAATACGACACCAGAGAGACACAATACGACACCAGAGAGACACAATACGACACCAGAGAGACACAATACGACACCAGAGAGACACAATACGACACCAGAGAGACACAATACGACACCAGAGAGACACAATACGACACAATACGACACCAGAGAGACACAATACGACACAATACGACACCAGAGAGACACAATACGACACAATACGACACCAGAGAGACACAATACGACACCATACGACACCAGAGAGACACAATACGACACCAGAGAGACACAATACGACACCAGAGAGACACAATACGACACCAGAGAGACACAATACGACACCAGAGAGACACAATACGACACCAGAGAGACACAATACGACACCAGAGAGACACAATACGACACCAGAGAGACACAATACGACACCAGAGAGACACAATCCGACACAATACGACACCAGAGAGACACAATGCGACACCAGAGAGACACAATACGACACCAGAGACACAATACGACACCAGAGAGACACAATACGACACCAGAGAGACACAATACGACACCAAAGAGACACAATACGACACCAGAGAAACACAATACGACACCAGAGAGACACAATACGACACAATACGACACCAGAGAGACACAATACGACACCAGAGACACAATACGACACCAGAGAGACACAATACGACACCAGAGACACAATACGACACCAGAGAGACACAATACGACACCAGAGAGACACAATACGACACCAGAGAGACACAATACGACACCAGAGAGACACAATACGACACCAGAGACACAATACGACACCAGAGAGACACAATACGACACTAGAGACACAATACGACACCAGAGAAACACAATACGACACAATACGACACCAGAGAGACACAATACGACACAATACAACACCAGAGAAACACAATACGACACAATACGACACCAGAGAGACACAATACGACACCAGAGAGACACAATACGACACCAGGGAGACACAATACGACACCAGAGAGACACAATACGACACCAGAGAGACACAATACGACACCAGAGAGACACAATACGACACCAGAGAGACACAATACGACACAATACGACACCAGAGAGACACAATACGACACAATACGACACCAGAGAGACACAATACGACACAATACGACACCAGAGAGACACAATACGACACCAGAGAGACACAATACGAAACCAGATACACAATACGACACCAGAGAGACACAATACGACACCAGAGACACAATACGACACTAGAGACACAATACGACACCAGAGAGACACAATACGAAACCAGAGACACAATACGACACTAGAGACACAATACGACACCAGAGAGACACAATACGACACCAGAGAGACACAATACGACACCAGAGAGACACAATACGACACCAGAGAGACACAATACGACACCAGAGAGACACAATACGACACCAGAGAGACACAATACGACACCAGAGAGACACAATACGACACCAGAGAGACACAATACGACACAATACGACACCAGAGAGACACAATACGACACCAGAGAGACACAATACGACACAATACTACACCAGAGAGACACAATACGACACAATACGACACCAGAGAGACACAATACGACACCATACGACACCAGAGAGACACAATACGACACCAGAGAGACACAATACGACACCAGAGAGACACAATACGACACCAGAGAGACACAATACGACACCAGAGAGACACAATACGACACCAGAGAGACACAATACGACACAATACGACACCAGAGAGACACAATACGACACCAGAGAGACACAATACGACACCAGAGAGACACAATACGACACAATACTACACCAGAGAGACACAATACGACACAATACGACACCAGAGAGACACAATACGACACCATACGACACCAGAGAGACACAATACGACACCAGAGAGACACAATACGACACCAGAGAGACACAATACGACACCAGAGAGACACAATACGACACCAGAGAGACACAATACGACACCAGAGAGACACAATACGACACCAGAGAGACACAATACGACACCAGAGAGACACAATACGACACAATACGACACCAGAGAGACACAATGCGACACCAGAGAGACACAATACGACACCAGAGACACAATACGACACCAGAGAGACACAATACGACACCAGAGAGACGCAATACGACACCAGAGAAACACAATACGACACCAGAGAGACACAATACGACACAATACGACACCAGAGAGACACAATACGACACCAGAGACACAATACGACACCAGAGAGACACAATACGACACCAGAGACACAATACGACACCAGAGAGACACAATACGACACCAGAGAGACACAATACGACACCAGAGAGACACAATACGACACCAGAGAGACACAATACGACACCAGAGACACAATACGACACCAGAGAGACAATACGACACCAGAGAGACACAATACGACACTAGAGACACAATACGACACCAGAGAAACACAATACGACACAATACGACACCAGAGAGACACAATACGACACAATACAACACCAGAGAAACACAATACGACACAATACGACACCAGAGAGACACAATACGACACCAGAGAGACACAATACGACACCAGGGAGACACAATACGACACCAGAGAGACACAATACGACACCAGAGAGACACAATACGACACCAGAGAGACACAATACGACACCAGAGAGACACAATACGACACCAGAGAGACACAATACGACACCAGAGAGACACAATACGACACAATACGACACCAGAGAGACACAATACGACACAATACGACACCAGAGAGACACAATACGACACAATACGACACCAGAGAGACACAATACGACACAATACGACACCAGAGAGACACAATACGACACCAGAGAGACACAATACGACACCAGAGAGACACAATACGACACCAGAGACACAATACGACACTAGAGACACAATACGACACCAGAGAGACACAATACGAAACCAGAGACACAATACGACACCAGAGACACAATACGACACCAGAGACACAATACGACACCAGAGAGACACAATACGACACCAGAGAGACACAATACGACACCAGAGATACACAATACGAGACAATACGACACAATATGACACCAGAGAGATACAATACGACACAATATGACAGCAGAGAGACACAATACGACACCAGAGAGACACAATACGACACCAGAGAGACACAATACGACACCAGAGAGACACAATACGACACCAGAGACACAATACGACACCAGAGATACACAATACGACATCAGAGAGACACAATACGACACCAGAGAGACACAATACGACACCAGAGAGACACAATACGACACCAGAGAGACACAATACGACACCAGAGAGACACAATACGACACCAGAGAGACACAATACAACACCAGAGAGACACAATACGACACCAGAGAGACACAATACGACACCAGAGAGACACAATACGACACCAGAGAGACACAATACGACACAATACGACACAAGAGAGACACAATACGACACAATACGACACCAGAGAGACACAATACGACACAATACGACACCAGAGAGACACAATACGACACAATACGACACCAGAGAGACACAATACGAAACCAGATACACAATACGACACCAGAGAGACACAATACGACACCAGAGACACAATACGACACCAGAGAGACACAATACGACACCAGAGAGACACAATACGACACCAGAGAGACACAATACGACACAATACGACACCAGAGAGACACAATACGACACAATACGACACCAGAGAGACACAATACGACACAATACGACACCAGAGAGACACAATACGACACCATACGACACCAGAGAGACACAATACGACACCAGAGAGACACAATACGACACCAGAGAGACACAATACGACACCAGAGAGACACAATACGACACCAGAGAGACACAATACGACACCAGAGAGACACAATACGACACCAGAGAGACACAATACGACACCAGAGAGACACAATCCGACACAATACGACACCAGAGAGACACAATGCGACACCAGAGAGACACAATACGACACCAGAGACACAATACGACACCAGAGAGACACAATACGACACCAGAGAGACACAATACGACACCAAAGAGACACAATACGACACCAGAGAAACACAATACGACACCAGAGAGACACAATACGACACAATACGACACCAGAGAGACACAATACGACACCAGAGACACAATACGACACCAGAGAGACACAATACGACACCAGAGACACAATACGACACCAGAGAGACACAATACGACACCAGAGAGACACAATACGACACCAGAGAGACACAATACGACACCAGAGAGACACAATACGACACCAGAGACACAATACGACACCAGAGAGACACAATACGACACTAGAGACACAATACGACACCAGAGAAACACAATACGACACAATACGACACCAGAGAGACACAATACGACACAATACAACACCAGAGAAACACAATACGACACAATACGACACCAGAGAGACACAATACGACACCAGAGAGACACAATACGACACCAGGGAGACACAATACGACACCAGAGAGACACAATACGACACCAGAGAGACACAATACGACACCAGAGAGACACAATACGACACCAGAGAGACACAATACGACACCAGAGAGACACAATACGACACAATACGACACCAGAGAGACACAATACGACACAATACGACACCAGAGAGACACAATACGACACAATACGACACCAGAGAGACACAATACGACACCAGAGAGACACAATACGAAACCAGATACACAATACGACACCAGAGAGACACAATACGACACCAGAGACACAATACGACACTAGAGACACAATACGACACCAGAGAGACACAATACGAAACCAGAGACACAATACGACACTAGAGACACAATACGACACCAGAGACACAATACGACACCAGAGAGACACAATACGACACCAGAGAGACACAATACGACACCAGAGAGACACAATACGACACCAGAGAGACACAATACGACACCAGAGAGACACAATACGACACCAGAGAGACACAATACGACACCAGAGAGACACAATACGACACAATACGACACCAGAGAGACACAATACGACACCAGAGAGACACAATACGACACAATACTACACCAGAGAGACACAATACGACACAATACGACACCAGAGAGACACAATACGACACCATACGACACCAGAGAGACACAATACGACACCAGAGAGACACAATACGACACCAGAGAGACACAATACGACACCAGAGAGACACAATACGACACCAGAGAGACACAATACGACACCAGAGAGACACAATACGACACAATACGACACCAGAGAGACACAATACGACACCAGAGAGACACAATACGACACCAGAGAGACACAATACGACACAATACTACACCAGAGAGACACAATACGACACAATACGACACCAGAGAGACACAATACGACACCATACGACACCAGAGAGACACAATACGACACCAGAGAGACACAATACGACACCAGAGAGACACAATACGACACCAGAGAGACACAATACGACACCAGAGAGACACAATACGACACCAGAGAGACACAATACGACACCAGAGAGACACAATACGACACCAGAGAGACACAATACGACACAATACGACACCAGAGAGACACAATGCGACACCAGAGAGACACAATACGACACCAGAGACACAATACGACACCAGAGAGACACAATACGACACCAGAGAGACGCAATACGACACCAGAGAAACACAATACGACACCAGAGAGACACAATACGACACAATACGACACCAGAGAGACACAATACGACACCAGAGACACAATACGACACCAGAGAGACACAATACGACACCAGAGACACAATACGACACCAGAGAGACACAATACGACACCAGAGAGACACAATACGACACCAGAGAGACACAATACGACACCAGAGAGACACAATACGACACCAGAGACACAATACGACACCAGAGAGACAATACGACACCAGAGAGACACAATACGACACTAGAGACACAATACGACACCAGAGAAACACAATACGACACAATACGACACCAGAGAGACACAATACGACACAATACAACACCAGAGAAACACAATACGACACAATACGACACCAGAGAGACACAATACGACACCAGAGAGACACAATACGACACCAGGGAGACACAATACGACACCAGAGAGACACAATACGACACCAGAGAGACACAATACGACACCAGAGAGACACAATACGACACCAGAGAGACACAATACGACACCAGAGAGACACAATACGACACCAGAGAGACACAATACGACACAATACGACACCAGAGAGACACAATACGACACAATACGACACCAGAGAGACACAATACGACACAATACGACACCAGAGAGACACAATACGACACAATACGACACCAGAGAGACACAATACGACACCAGAGAGACACAATACGACACCAGAGAGACACAATACGACACCAGAGACACAATACGACACTAGAGACACAATACGACACCAGAGAGACACAATACGAAACCAGAGACACAATACGACACCAGAGACACAATACGACACCAGAGACACAATACGACACCAGAGAGACACAATACGACACCAGAGAGACACAATACGACACCAGAGATACACAATACGAGACAATACGACACAATATGACACCAGAGAGATACAATACGACACAATATGACAGCAGAGAGACACAATACGACACCAGAGAGACACAATACGACACCAGAGAGACACAATACGACACCAGAGAGACACAATACGACACCAGAGACACAATACGACACCAGAGATACACAATACGACATCAGAGAGACACAATACGACACCAGAGAGACACAATACGACACCAGAGAGACACAATACGACACCAGAGAGACACAATACGACACCAGAGAGACACAATACGACACCAGAGAGACACAATACAACACCAGAGAGACACAATACGACACCAGAGAGACACAATACGACACCAGAGAGACACAATACGACACCAGAGAGACACAATACGACACCAGAGAGACACAATACGACACCAGAGAGACACAATACGACACAATACGACACCAGAGAGACACAATACGACACTAGAGACACTAGAGACACAATACGACACTAGAGACACAATACGACACTAGAGACACAATACGACACCAGAGAGACACAATACGACACTAGAGACACAATACGACACCAGAGAGACACAATACGACACCAGAGAGACACAATACGACACCATAGAAACACAATACGACACCAGAGAGACACAATCTTCACAATACGACACCAGAGAGACACAATACGACACCAGAGAGACACAATACGACACCAGAGAAACACAATACGACACAATACGACACCAGAGAGACACAATACGACACCAGAGAGTCACAATACGACACCAGAGAGACACAATACGACACCAGAGAGACACAATACGACACCAGAGAGACACAATACGACACCAGAGAAACACAATACGACACCAGAGAGACACAATACGACACCAGAGAGACACAATACGACACCAGAGAGACACAATACGACACCAGAGAAACACAATGCGACACCAGAGAGACACAATACGACACCAGAGAGACACAATACGACACCAGATACACAATACGACACCAGAGAGACACAATACGACACCAGAGAGACACAATACGACACCAGGGACACAATACGTCACCAGAGACACAATACGACACCAGAGACACAATACGACACCAGAGAGACACAATACGACGCAATACGACACCAGAGAGACACAATACGACACAATACGACACCAGAGAGACACAATACGACACCAGAGAGACACAATACGACACCAGGGACACAATACGACACCAGAGACACAATACGACACCAGAGACACAATACGACACCAGAGAGACACAATACGACACAATACTACACCAGAGAGACACAATACGACACAATACGACACCAGAGAGACACAATACGACACCAGAGAGACACAATACGACACAATACGACACCAGAGAGACACAATACGACACCAGAGAGACACAATACGACACAATACTACACCAGAGAGACACAATACGACACAATACGACACCAGAGAGACACAATACGACACCATACGACACCAGAGAGACACAATACGACACCAGAGAGACACAATACGACACCAGAGAGACACAATACGACACCAGAGAGACACAATACGACACCAGAGAGACACAATACGACACCAGAGAGACACAATACGACACCAGAGAGACACAATCCTACACAATACGACACCAGAGAGACACAATACGACACCAGAGAGACACAATACGACACCAGAGACACAATACGACACCAGAGAGACACAATACGACACCAGAGAGACACAATACGACACCAGAGAGACACAATACGACACCAGAGAAACACAATACGACACCAGAGAGACACAATACGACACAATACGACACCAGAGAGACACAATACGACACCAGAGACACAATACGACACCAGAGAGACACAATACGACACCAGAGACACAATACGACACCAGAGAGACACAATACGACACCAGAGAGACACAATACGACACCAGAGAGACACAATACGACACCAGAGAGACACAATACGACACGAGAGAGACACAATACGACACCAGAGAGACAATACGACACCAGAGAGACACAATACGACACTAGAGACACAATACGACACCAGAGAAACACAATACGACACAATACGACACCAGAGAGACACAATACGACACAATACAACACCAGAGAAACACAATACCGCACAATATGACACCAGAGAGACACAATACGACACCAGAGAGACACAATACGACACCAGGGAGACACAATACGACACCAGAGAGACACAATACGACACCAGAGAGACACAATACGACACCAGAGAGACACAATACGACACCAGAGAGACACAATACGACACCAGAGAGACACAATACGACACCAGAGAGATACAATACGACACAATACGACACCAGAGAGACACAATACGACACAATACGACACCAGAGAGACACAATACGACACAATACGACACCAGAGAGACACAATACGACACAATACGACACCAGAGAGACACAATACGAAACCAGATACACAATACGACACCAGAGAGACACAATACGACACCAGAGACACAATACGACACTAGAGACACAATACGACACCAGAGAGACACAATACGAAACCAGAGACACAATACGACACTAGAGACACAATACGACACCAGAGACACAATACGACACCAGAGAGACACAATACGACACCAGAGAGACACAATACGACACCAGAGATACACAATACGAGACAATACGACACAATATGACACCAGAGAGACACAATACGACACAATATGACACCAGAGAGACACAATACGACACCAGAGAGACACAATACGACACCAGAGAGACACAATACGACACCAGAGAGACACAATACGACACCAGAGAGACACAATACGACACCAGAGAGACACAATACGACACCAGAGATACACAATACGACAACAGAGAGACACAATACGACACCAGAGAGACACAATACGACACCAGAGAGACACAATACGACACCAGAGAGACACAATACGACACAATACGACACAATACGACACCAGAGAGACACAATACGACACCAGAGAGACACAATACGACACAATACGACACCAGAGAGACACAATACGACACCAGAGAGACACAATACGACACCAGAGAGACACAATACGACACAATACTACACCAGAGAGACACAATATGACACAATACGACACCAGAGAGACACAATACGACACCATACGACACCAGAGAGACACAATACGACACCAGAGAGACACAATACGACACCAGAGAGACACAATACGACACCAGAGATACACAATACGAGACAATACGACAAAATATGACACCAGAGAGACACAATACGACACAATATGACACCAGAGAGACACAATACGACACCAGAGAGACACAATACGACACCAGAGAGACACAATACGACACCAGAGAGACACAATACGACACCAGAGAGACACAATACGACACCAGAGAGACACAATACGACACCAGAGATACACAATACGACAACAGAGAGACACAATACGACACCAGAGAGACACAATACGACACCAGAGAGACACAATACGACACCAGAGAGACACAATACGACACAATACGACACAATACGACACCAGAGAGACACAATACGACACCAGAGAGACACAATACGACACAATACGACACCAGAGAGACACAATACGACACCAGAGAGACACAATACGACACCAGAGAGACACAATACGACACAATACTACACCAGAGAGACACAATATGACACAATACGACACCAGAGAGACACAATACGACACCATACGACACCAGAGAGACACAATACGACACCAGAGAGACACAATACGACACCAGAGAGACACAATACGACACCAGAGAGACACAATACGACACCAGAGAGACACAATACGACACCAGAGAGACACAATACGACACCAGAGAGACACAATACGACACAATACGACACCAGAGAGACACAATGCGACACCAGAGAGACACAATACGACACCAGAGACACAATACGACACCAGAGAGACACAATACGACACCAGAGAGACACAATACGACACCAGAGAAACACAATACGACACCAGAGAGACACAATACGACACCAGAGAGAAACAATACGACACCAGAGACACAATACGACACCAGAGAGACACAATACGACACCAGAGAGACACAATACGACACCAGAGACACAATACGACACTAGAGAGACACAATACGACACCAGAGAGACACAATACGACACCAGAGAGACACAATACGACACCAGAGAGACACAATACGACACCAGAGAGACACAATACGACACCAGAGAGACACAATACGACACCAGAGAGACACAATACGACACTAGAGACACAATACGACACTAGAGACACAATACGACACCAGAGAAACACAATACGACACAATACGACACCAGAGAGACACAATACGACACAATACAACACCAGAGAAACACAATACGACACAATACGACACCAGAGAGACACAATACGACACCAGAGAGACACAATACGACACCAGGGAGACACAATACGACACCAGAGAGACACAATACGACACCAGAGAGACACAATACGACACCAGAGAGACACAATACGACACCAGAGAGACACAATACGACACCAGAGAGACACAATACGACACAATACGACACCAGAGAGACACAATACGACACAATACGACACCAGAGAGACACAATACGACACAATACGACACCAGAGAGACACAATACGACACAATACGACACCAGAGAGACACAATACGAAACCAGATACACAATACGACACCAGAGAGACACAATACGACACCAGAGACACAATACGACACTAGAGACACAATACGACACCAGAGAGACACAATACGAAACCAGAGACACAATACGACACCAGAGACACAATACGACACCAGAGAGACACAATACGACACCAGAGAGACACAATCCTACACAATACGACACCAGAGAGACACAATACGACACCAGAGAGACACAATACGACACCAGAGACACAATACGACACCAGAGAGACACAATACGACACCAGAGAGACACAATACGACACCAGAGAGACACAATACGACACCAGAGAAACACAATACGACACCAGAGAGACACAATACGACACAATACGACACCAGAGAGACACAATACGACACCAGAGACACAATACGACACCAGAGAGACACAATACGACACCAGAGACACAATACGACACCAGAGAGACACAATACGACACCAGAGAGACACAATACGACACCAGAGAGACACAATACGACACCAGAGAGACACAATACGACACGAGAGAGACACAATACGACACCAGAGAGACAATACGACACCAGAGAGACACAATACGACACTAGAGACACAATACGACACCAGAGAAACACAATACGACACAATACGACACCAGAGAGACACAATACGACACAATACAACACCAGAGAAACACAATACCGCACAATATGACACCAGAGAGACACAATACGACACCAGAGAGACACAATACGACACCAGGGAGACACAATACGACACCAGAGAGACACAATACGACACCAGAGAGACACAATACGACACCAGAGAGACACAATACGACACCAGAGAGACACAATACGACACCAGAGAGACACAATACGACACCAGAGAGATACAATACGACACAATACGACACCAGAGAGACACAATACGACACAATACGACACCAGAGAGACACAATACGACACAATACGACACCAGAGAGACACAATACGACACAATACGACACCAGAGAGACACAATACGAAACCAGATACACAATACGACACCAGAGAGACACAATACGACACCAGAGACACAATACGACACTAGAGACACAATACGACACCAGAGAGACACAATACGAAACCAGAGACACAATACGACACTAGAGACACAATACGACACCAGAGACACAATACGACACTAGAGACACAATACGACACCAGAGAGACACAATACGAAACCAGAGACACAATACGACACTAGAGACACAATACGACACCAGAGACACAATACGACACCAGAGAGACACAATACGACACCAGAGAGACACAATACGACACCAGAGATACACAATACGAGACAATACGACACAATATGACACCAGAGAGACACAATACGACACAATATGACACCAGAGAGACACAATACGACACCAGAGAGACACAATACGACACCAGAGAGACACAATACGACACCAGAGATACACAATACGACACCAGAGAGACACAATACGACACCAGAGAGACACAATACGACACCAGAGATACACAATACGACAACAGAGAGACACAATACGACACCAGAGAGACACAATACGACACCAGAGAGACACAATACGACACCAGAGAGACACAATACGACACAATACGACACAATACGACACCAGAGAGACACAATACGACACCAGAGAGACACAATACGACACAATACGACACCAGAGAGACACAATACGACACCAGAGAGACACAATACGACACCAGAGAGACACAATACGACACAATACTACACCAGAGAGACACAATATGACACAATACGACACCAGAGAGACACAATACGACACCATACGACACCAGAGAGACACAATACGACACCAGAGAGACACAATACGACACCAGAGAGACACAATACGACACCAGAGAGACACAATACGACACCAGAGAGACACAATACGACACCAGAGAGACACAATACGACACCAGAGAGACACAATACGACACAATACGACACCAGAGAGACACAATGCGACACCAGAGAGACACAATACGACACCAGAGACACAATACGACACCAGAGAGACACAATACGACACCAGAGAGACACAATACGACACCAGAGAAACACAATACGACACCAGAGAGACACAATACGACACCAGAGAGAAACAATACGACACCAGAGACACAATACGACACCAGAGAGACACAATACGACACCAGAGAGACACAATACGACACCAGAGACACAATACGACACTAGAGAGACACAATACGACACCAGAGAGACACAATACGACACCAGAGAGACACAATACGACACCAGAGAGACACAATACGACACCAGAGAGACACAATACGACACCAGAGAGACACAATACGACACCAGAGAGACACAATACGACACTAGAGACACAATACGACACTAGAGACACAATACGACACCAGAGAAACACAATACGACACAATACGACACCAGAGAGACACAATACGACACAATACAACACCAGAGAAACACAATACGACACAATACGACACCAGAGAGACACAATACGACACCAGAGAGACACAATACGACACCAGGGAGACACAATACGACACCAGAGAGACACAATACGACACCAGAGAGACACAATACGACACCAGAGAGACACAATACGACACCAGAGAGACACAATACGACACCAGAGAGACACAATACGACACAATACGACACCAGAGAGACACAATACGACACAATACGACACCAGAGAGACACAATACGACACAATACGACACCAGAGAGACACAATACGACACAATACGACACCAGAGAGACACAATACGAAACCAGATACACAATACGACACCAGAGAGACACAATACGACACCAGAGACACAATACGACACTAGAGACACAATACGACACCAGAGAGACACAATACGAAACCAGAGACACAATACGACACCAGAGACACAATACGACACCAGAGAGACACAATACGACACCAGAGAGACACAATACGACACCAGAGATACACAATACGAGACAATACGACACAATATGACACCAGAGAGATACAATACGACACAATATGACAGCAGAGAGACACAATACGACACCAGAGAGACACAATACGACACCAGAGAGACACAATACGACACCAGAGAGACACAATACGACACCAGAGAGACACAATACGACACCAGAGATACACAATACGACATCAGAGAGACACAATACGACACCAGAGAGACACAATACGACACCAGAGAGACACAATACGACACCAGAGAGACACAATACGACACCAGAGAGACACAATACGACACCAGAGAGATACAATACGACACCAGAGAGACACAATACGACACCAGAGAGACACAATACGACACCAGAGAGACACAATACGACACCAGAGAGACACAATACGACACCAGAGAGACACAATACGACACCAGAGAGACACAATACGACACCAGAGAGACACAATACGACACAATACGACACCAGAGAGACACAATACGACACTAGAGACCCTAGAGACACAATACGACACTAGAGACACAATACGACACTAGAGACACAATACGACACCAGAGAGACACAATACGACACCAGAGAGACACAATACGACACCAGAGAGACACAATACGACACCAGAGAAACACAATACGACACCAGAGAGACACAATACGACACAATACGACACCAGAGAGACACAATACGACACCAGAGAGACACAATACGACACCAGAGAAACACAATACGACACAATACGACACCAGAGAGACACAATACGACACCAGAGAGTCACAATACGACACCAGAGAGACACAATACGACACCAGAGAGACACAATACGACACCAGAGAGACACAATACGACACCAGAGAAACACAATACGACACCAGAGAGACACAATACGACACCAGAGAGACACAATACGACACCAGAGAGACACAATACGACACCAGAGAAACACAATACGACACCAGAGAGACACAATACGACACCAGAGAGACACAATACGACACCAGATACACAATACGACACCAGAGAGACACAATACGACACCAGAGAGACACAATACGACACCAGAGAGACACAATACGACACCAGGGACACAATACGTCACCAGAGACACAATACGACACCAGAGACACAATACGACACCAGAGAGACACAATACGACGCAATACGACACCAGAGAGACACAATACGACACAATACGACACCAGAGAGACACAATACGACACCAGAGAGACACAATACGACACCAGGGACACAATACGACACCAGAGACACAATACGACACCAGAGACACAATACGACACCAGAGACACAATACGACACCAGAGAGACACAATACGACACAATACGACACCAGAGAGACACAATACGACACAATACGACACCAGAGAGACACAATACGACACCAGAGAGACACAATACGACACAATACGACACCAGAGAGACACAATACGACACCAGAGAGACACAATACGACACCAGAGAGACACAATACGACACCAGAGAAACACAATACGACACCAGAGAGACACAATACGACACCAGAGACACAATACGACACCAGAGAGACACAATACGACACCAGAGAGACACAATACGACACCAGAGAGACACAATACGACACCAGAGAGACACAATACGACACAATACGACACCAGAGAGACACAATACGACACCAGAGACACAATACGACACCAGAGAGACACAATACGACACCAGAGACACAATACGACACCAGAGAGACACAATACGACACCAGAGAGACACAATACGACACCAGAGAGACACAATACGACACCAGAGAGACACAATACGACACCAGAGACACAATACGACACCAGAGAGACAATACGACACCAGAGAGACACAATACGACACTAGAGACACAATACGACACCAGAGAAACACAATACGACACAATACGACACCAGAGAGACACAATACGACACAATACAACACCAGAGAAACACAATACGACACAATACGACACCAGAGAGACACAATACGACACCAGAGAGACACAATACGACACCAGGGAGACACAATACGACACCAGAGAGACACAATACGACACCAGAGAGACACAATACGACACCAGAGAGACACAATACGACACCAGAGAGACACAATACGACACCAGAGAGACACAATACGACACCAGAGAGACACAATACGACACAATACGACACCAGAGAGACACAATACGACACAATACGACACCAGAGAGACACAATACGACACAATACGACACCAGAGAGACACAATACGACACAATACGACACCAGAGAGACACAATACGACACCAGAGAGACACAATACGACACCAGAGAGACACAATACGACACCAGAGACACAATACGACACTAGAGACACAATACGACACCAGAGAGACACAATACGAAACCAGAGACACAATACGACACCAGAGACACAATACGACACCAGAGACACAATACGACACCAGAGAGACACAATACGACACCAGAGAGACACAATACGACACCAGAGATACACAATACGAGACAATACGACACAATATGACACCAGAGAGATACAATACGACACAATATGACAGCAGAGAGACACAATACGACACCAGAGAGACACAATACGACACCAGAGAGACACAATACGACACCAGAGAGACACAATACGACACCAGAGACACAATACGACACCAGAGATACACAATACGACATCAGAGAGACACAATACGACACCAGAGAGACACAATACGACACCAGAGAGACACAATACGACACCAGAGAGACACAATACGACACCAGAGAGACACAATACGACACCAGAGAGACACAATACAACACCAGAGAGACACAATACGACACCAGAGAGACACAATACGACACCAGAGAGACACAATACGACACCAGAGAGACACAATACGACACCAGAGAGACACAATACGACACCAGAGAGACACAATACGACACAATACGACACCAGAGAGACACAATACGACACTAGAGACACTAGAGACACAATACGACACTAGAGACACAATACGACACTAGAGACACAATACGACACCAGAGAGACACAATACGACACTAGAGACACAATACGACACCAGAGAGACACAATACGACACCAGAGAGACACAATACGACACCATAGAAACACAATACGACACCAGAGAGACACAATCTTCACAATACGACACCAGAGAGACACAATACGACACCAGAGAGACACAATACGACACCAGAGAAACACAATACGACACAATACGACACCAGAGAGACACAATACGACACCAGAGAGTCACAATACGACACCAGAGAGACACAATACGACACCAGAGAGACACAATACGACACCAGAGAGACACAATACGACACCAGAGAAACACAATACGACACCAGAGAGACACAATACGACACCAGAGAGACACAATACGACACCAGAGAGACACAATACGACACCAGAGAAACACAATACGACACCAGAGAGACACAATACGACACCAGAGAGACACAATACGACACCAGATACACAATACGACACCAGAGAGACACAATACGACACCAGAGAGACACAATACGACACCAGGGACACAATACGTCACCAGAGACACAATACGACACCAGAGACACAATACGACACCAGAGAGACACAATACGACGCAATACGACACCAGAGAGACACAATACGACACAATACGACACCAGAGAGACACAATACGACACCAGAGAGACACAATACGACACCAGGGACACAATACGACACCAGAGACACAATACGACACCAGAGACACAATACGACACCAGAGAGACACAATACGACACAATACTACACCAGAGAGACACAATACGACACAATACGACACCAGAGAGACACAATACGACACCAGAGAGACACAATACGACACAATACGACACCAGAGAGACACAATACGACACCAGAGAGACACAATACGACACAATACTACACCAGAGAGACACAATACGACACAATACGACACCAGAGAGACACAATACGACACCATACGACACCAGAGAGACACAATACGACACCAGAGAGACACAATACGACACCAGAGAGACACAATACGACACCAGAGAGACACAATACGACACCAGAGAGACACAATACGACACCAGAGAGACACAATACGACACCAGAGAGACACAATCCTACACAATACGACACCAGAGAGACACAATACGACACCAGAGAGACACAATACGACACCAGAGACACAATACGACACCAGAGAGACACAATACGACACCAGAGAGACACAATACGACACCAGAGACACACAATACGACACCAGAGAAACACAATACGACACCAGAGAGACACAATACGACACAATACGACACCAGAGAGACACAATACGACACCAGAGACACAATACGACACCAGAGAGACACAATACGACACCAGAGACACAATACGACACCAGAGAGACACAATACGACACCAGAGAGACACAATACGACACCAGAGAGACACAATACGACACCAGAGAGACACAATACGACACGAGAGAGACACAATACGACACCAGAGAGACAATACGACACCAGAGAGACACAATACGACACTAGAGACACAATACGACACCAGAGAAACACAATACGACACAATACGACACCAGAGAGACACAATACGACACAATACAACACCAGAGAAACACAATACCGCACAATATGACACCAGAGAGACACAATACGACACCAGAGAGACACAATACGACACCAGGGAGACACAATACGACACCAGAGAGACACAATACGACACCAGAGAGACACAATACGACACCAGAGAGACACAATACGACACCAGAGAGACACAATACGACACCAGAGAGACACAATACGACACCAGAGAGATACAATACGACACAATACGACACCAGAGAGACACAATACGACACAATACGACACCAGAGAGACACAATACGACACAATACGACACCAGAGAGACACAATACGACACAATACGACACCAGAGAGACACAATACGAAACCAGATACACAATACGACACCAGAGAGACACAATACGACACCAGAGACACAATACGACACTAGAGACACAATACGACACCAGAGAGACACAATACGAAACCAGAGACACAATACGACACTAGAGACACAATACGACACCAGAGACACAATACGACACCAGAGATACACAATACGACACCAGAGAGACACAATACGACACCAGAGATACACAATACGAGACAATACGACACAATATGACACCAGAGAGACACAATACGACACAATATGACACCAGAGAGACACAATACGACACCAGAGAGACACAATACGACACCAGAGAGACACAATACGACACCAGAGAGACACAATACGACACCAGAGAGACACAATACGACACCAGAGAGACACAATACGACACCAGAGATACACAATACGACAACAGAGAGACACAATACGACACCAGAGAGACACAATACGACACCAGAGAGACACAATACGACACCAGAGAGACACAATACGACACAATACGACACAATACGACACCAGAGAGACACAATACGACACCAGAGAGACACAATACGACACAATACGACACCAGAGAGACACAATACGACACCAGAGAGACACAATACGACACCAGAGAGACACAATACGACACAATACTACACCAGAGAGACACAATATGACACAATACGACACCAGAGAGACACAATACGACACCATACGACACCAGAGAGACACAATACGACACCAGAGAGACACAATACGACACCAGAGAGACACAATACGACACCAGAGAGACACAATACGACACCAGAGAGACACAATACGACACCAGAGAGACACAATACGACACCAGAGAGACACAATACGACACAATACGACACCAGAGAGACACAATGCGACACCAGAGAGACACAATACGACACCAGAGACACAATACGACACCAGAGAGACACAATACGACACCAGAGAGACACAATACGACACCAGAGAAACACAATACGACACCAGAGAGACACAATACGACACCAGAGAGAAACAATACGACACCAGAGACACAATACGACACCAGAGAGACACAATACGACACCAGAGAGACACAATACGACACCAGAGACACAATACGACACTAGAGAGACACAATACGACACCAGAGAGACACAATACGACACCAGAGAGACACAATACGACACCAGAGAGACACAATACGACACCAGAGAGACACAATACGACACCAGAGAGACACAATACGACACCAGAGAGACACAATACGACACTAGAGACACAATACGACACTAGAGACACAATACGACACCAGAGAAACACAATACGACACAATACGACACCAGAGAGACACAATACGACACAATACAACACCAGAGAAACACAATACGACACAATACGACACCAGAGAGACACAATACGACACCAGAGAGACACAATACGACACCAGGGAGACACAATACGACACCAGAGAGACACAATACGACACCAGAGAGACACAATACGACACCAGAGAGACACAATACGACACCAGAGAGACACAATACGACACCAGAGAGACACAATACGACACAATACGACACCAGAGAGACACAATACGACACAATACGACACCAGAGAGACACAATACGACACAATACGACACCAGAGAGACACAATACGACACAATACGACACCAGAGAGACACAATACGAAACCAGATACACAATACGACACCAGAGAGACACAATACGACACCAGAGACACAATACGACACTAGAGACACAATACGACACCAGAGAGACACAATACGAAACCAGAGACACAATACGACACCAGAGACACAATACGACACCAGAGAGACACAATACGACACCAGAGAGACACAATACGACACCAGAGATACACAATACGAGACAATACGACACAATATGACACCAGAGAGATACAATACGACACAATATGACAGCAGAGAGACACAATACGACACCAGAGAGACACAATACGACACCAGAGAGACACAATACGACACCAGAGAGACACAATACGACACCAGAGAGACACAATACGACACCAGAGATACACAATACGACATCAGAGAGACACAATATGACACCAGAGAGACACAATACGACACCAGAGAGACACAATACGACACCAGAGAGACACAATACGACACCAGAGAGACACAATACGACACCAGAGAGATACAATACGACACCAGAGAGACACAATACGACACCAGAGAGACACAATACGACACCAGAGAGACACAATACGACACCAGAGAGACACAATACGACACCAGAGAGACACAATACGACACCAGAGAGACACAATACGACACCAGAGAGACACAATACGACACAATACGACACCAGAGAGACACAATACGACACTAGAGACACTAGAGACACAATACGACACTAGAGACACAATACGACACTAGAGACACAATACGACACCAGAGAGACACAATACGACACCAGAGAGACACAATACGACACCAGAGAGACACAATACGACACCAGAGAAACACAATACGACACCAGAGAGACACAATACGACACAATACGACACCAGAGAGACACAATACGACACCAGAGAGACACAATACGACACCAGAGAAACACAATACGACACAATACGACACCAGAGAGACACAATACGACACCAGAGAGTCACAATACGACACCAGAGAGACACAATACGACACCAGAGAGACACAATACGACACCAGAGAGACACAATACGACACCAGAGAAACACAATACGACACCAGAGAGACACAATACGACACCAGAGAGACACAATACGACACCAGAGAGACACAATACGACACCAGAGAAACACAATACGACACCAGAGAGACACAATACGACACCAGAGAGACACAATACGACACCAGATACACAATACGACACCAGAGAGACACAATACGACACCAGAGAGACACAATACGACACCAGAGAGACACAATACGACACCAGGGACACAATACGTCACCAGAGACACAATACGACACCAGAGACACAATACGACACCAGAGAGACACAATACGACACCAGAGAGACACAATACGACACAATACGACACCAGAGAGACACAATACGACACAATACGACACCAGAGAGACACAATACGACACAATACGACACCAGAGAGACACAATACGACACAATACGACACCAGAGAGACACAATACGAAACCAGATACACAATACGACACCAGAGAGACACAATACGACACCAGAGACACAATACGACACTAGAGACACAATACGACACCAGAGAGACACAATACGAAACCAGAGACACAATGCGACACCAGAGACACAATACGACACCAGAGAGACACAATACGACACCAGAGAGACACAATACGACACCAGAGATACACAATACGAGACAATACGACACAATATGACACCAGAGAGATACAATACGACACAATATGACAGCAGAGAGACACAATACGACACCAGAGAGACACAATACGACACCAGAGAGACACAATACGACACCAGAGAGACACAATACGACACCAGAGAGACACAATACGACACCAGAGATACACAATACGACATCAGAGAGACACAATACGACACCAGAGAGACACAATACGACACCAGAGAGACACAATACGACACCAGAGAGACACAATACGACACCAGAGAGACACAATACGACACCAGAGAGATACAATACGACACCAGAGAGACACAATACGACACCAGAGAGACACAATACGACACCAGAGAGACACAATACGACACCAGAGAGACACAATACGACACCAGAGAGACACAATACGACACCAGAGAGACACAATACGACACAATACGACACCAGAGAGACACAATACGACACTAGAGACACTAGAGACACAATACGACACTAGAGACACAATACGACACTAGAGACACAATACGACACCAGAGAGACACAATACGACACCAGAGAGACACAATACGACACCAGAGAGACACAATACGACACCAGAGAGACACAATACGACACCAGAGAAACACAATACGACACCAGAGAGACACAATACGACACAATACGACACCAGAGAGACACAATACGACACCAGAGAGACACAATACGACACCAGAGAAACACAATACGACACAATACGACACCAGAGAGACACAATACGACACCAGAGAGTCACAATACGACACCAGAGAGACACAATACGACACCAGAGAGACACAATACGACACCAGAGAGACACAATACGACACCAGAGAAACACAATACGACACCAGAGAGACACAATACGACACCAGAGAGACACAATACGACACCAGAGAGACACAATACGACACCAGAGAAACACAATACGACACCAGAGAGACAGAATACGACACCAGAGAGACACAATACGACACCAGATACACAATACGACACCAGAGAGACACAATACGACACCAGAGAGACACAATACGACACCAGAGAGACACAATACGACACCAGGGACACAATACGTCACCAGAGACACAATACGACACCAGAGACACAATACGACACCAGAGAGACACAATACGACGCAATACGACACCAGAGAGACACAATACGACACAATACGACACCAGAGAGACACAATACGACACCAGAGAGACACAATACGACACCAGGGACACAATACGACACCAGAGACACAATACGACACCAGAGACACAATACGACACCAGAGACACAATACGACACCAGAGAGACACAATACGACACAATACGACACCAGAGAGACACAATACGACAAAATACGACACCAGAGAGACACAATACGACACCAGAGAGACACAATACGACACAATACGACACCAGAGAGACACAATACGACACCAGAGAGACACAATACGACACCAGAGAGACACAATACGACACCAGAGAAACACAATACGACACCAGAGAGACACAATACGACACCAGAGACACAATACGACACCAGAGAGACACAATACGACACCAGAGAGACACAATACGACACCAGAGAGACACAATACGACACCAGAGAGACACAATACGACACCAGAGAGACACAATACGACACCAGAGAGACACAATACGACACCAGAGACACAATACGACACCAGAGAGACAATACGACACCAGAGAGACACAATACGACACTAGAGACACAATACGACACCAGAGAAACACAATACGACACAATACGACACCAGAGAGACACAATACGACACAATACAACACCAGAGAAACACAATACGACACAATACGACACCAGAGAGACACAATACGACACCAGAGAGACACAATACGACACCAGGGAGACACAATACGACACCAGAGAGACACAATACGACACCAGAGAGACACAATACGACACCAGAGAGACACAATACGACACCAGAGAGACACAATACGACACCAGAGAGACACAATACGACACCAGAGAGACACAATACGACACAATACGACACCAGAGAGACACAATACGACACAATACGACACCAGAGAGACACAATACGACACAATACGACACCAGAGAGACACAATACGACACAATACGACACCAGAGAGACACAATACGAAACCAGATACACAATACGACACCAGAGAGACACAATACGACACCAGAGACACAATACGACACTAGAGACACAATACGACACCAGAGAGACACAATACGAAACCAGAGACACAATACGACACTAGAGACACAATACGACACCAGAGAGACACAATACGACACCAGAGAGACACAATACGACACCAGAGATACACAATACGAGACAATACGACACAATATGACACCAGAGAGACACAATACGACACAATATGACACCAGAGATACACAATACGACACCAGAGAGACACAATACGACACCAGAGAGACACAATACGACACCAGAGAGACACAATACGACACCAGAGAGACACAATACGACACCAGAGAGACACAATACGACACCAGAGAGACACAATACGACACCAGAGAGACACAATACGACACCAGAGAGACACAATACGACACCAGAGAGACACAATACGACACCAGAGAGACACAATACGACACCAGAGAGACACAATACGACACAATACGACACCAGAGAGACACAATACGACACAATATGACAGCAGAGAGACACAATACGACACCAGAGACACAATACGACACCAGAGAGACACAATACGACACCAGAGAGACACAATACGACACCAGAGAGACACAATACGACACCAGAGATACACAATACGACATCAGAGAGACACAATACGACACCAGAGAGACACAATACGACACCAGAGAGACACAATACGACACCAGAGAGACACAATACGACACCAGAGAGACACAATACGACACCAGAGAGATACAATACGACACCAGAGAGACACAATACGACACCAGAGAGACACAATACGACACCAGAGAGACACAATACGACACCAGAGAGACACAATACGACACCAGAGAGACACAATACGACACCAGAGAGACACAATACGACACCAGAGAGACACAATACGACACAATACGACACCAGAGAGACACCATACGACACTAGAGACACTAGAGACACAATACGACACTAGAGACACAATACGACACTAGAGACACAATACGACACCAGAGAGACACAATACGACACCAGAGAGACACAATACGACACCAGAGAGACACAATACGACACCAGAGAAACACAATACGACACCAGAGAGACACAATACGACACAATACGACACCAGAGAGACACAATACGACACCAGAGAGACACAATACGACACCAGAGAAACACAATACGACACAATACGACACCAGAGAGACACAATACGACACCAGAGAGTCACAATACGACACCAGAGAGACACAATACGACACCAGAGAGACACAATACGACACCAGAGAGACACAATACGACACCAGAGAAACACAATACGACACCAGAGAGACACAATACGACACCAGAGAGACACAATACGACACCAGAGAGACACAATACGACACCAGAGAAACACAATACGACACCAGAGAGACACAATACGACACCAGAGAGACACAATACGACACCAGATACACAATACGACACCAGAGAGACACAATACGACACCAGAGAGACACAATACGACACCAGAGAGACACAATACGACACCAGGGACACAATATGTCACCAGAGACACAATACGACACCAGAGACACAATACGACACCAGAGAGACACAATACGACGCAATACGACACCAGAGAGACACAATACGACACAATACGACACCAGAGAGACACAATACGACACCAGAGAGACACAATACGACACCAGGGACACAATACGACACCAGAGACACAATACGACACCAGAGACACAATACGACACCAGAGAGACACAATACGACACAATACGACACCAGAGAGACACAATACGACACAATACGACACCAGAGAGACACAATACGACACCAGAGAGACACAATACGACACAATACGACACCAGAGAGACACAATACGACACCAGAGAGACACAATACGACACCAGAGAGACACAATACGACACCAGAGAAACACAATACGACACCAGAGAGACACAATACGACACCAGAGAGACACAATACGACACCAGAGAAACACAATACGACACCAGAGAGACACAATACGACACCAGAGAGACACAATACGACACCAGAGAAACACAATACGACACCAGAGAGACACAATACGACACCAGAGAGACACAATACGACACCAGAGAGACACAATACGACACCAGAGAAACACAATACGACACCAGAGAGACACAATACGACACCAGAGAGACAAAATACGACACCAGATACACAATACGACACCAGAGAGACACAATACGACACCAGAGAGACACAATACGACACCAGGGACACAATACGACACCAGGGACACAATACGACACCAGAGACACAATACGACACCAGAGAGACACAATACGACACCAGAGAAACACAATACGACACAATACGACACCAGAGAGACACAATACGACACCAGAGAGTCACAATACGACACCAGAGAGACACAATACGACACCAGAGAGACACAATACGACACCAGAGAGACACAATACGACACCAGAGAAACACAATACGACACCAGAGAGACACAATACGACACCAGAGAGACACAATACGACACCAGAGAGACACAATACGACACCAGAGAAACACAATACGACACCAGAGAGACACAATACGACACCAGAGAGACACAATACGACACCAGATACACAATACGACACCAGAGAGACACAATACGACACCAGAGAGACACAATACGACACCAGAGAGACACAATACGACACCAGGGACACAATACGTCACCAGAGACACAATACGACACCAGAGACACAATACGACACCAGAGAGACACAATACGACGCAATACGACACCAGAGAGACACAATACGACACAATACGACACCAGAGAGACACAATACGACACCAGAGAGACACAATACGACACCAGGGACACAATACGACACCAGAGACACAATACGACACCAGAGACACAATACGACACCAGAGAGACACAATACGACACAATACGACACCAGAGAGACACAACACGACACAATACGACACCAGAGAGACACAATACGACACCAGAGAGACACAATACGACACAATACGACACCAGAGAGACACAATACGACACCAGAGAGACACAATACGACACCAGAGAGACACAATACGACACCAGAGAAACACAATACGACACCAGAGAGACACAATACGACACCAGAGAGACACAATACGACACCAGAGAAACACAATACGACACCAGAGAGACACAATACGACACCAGAGAGACACAATACGACACCAGAGAAACACAATACGACACCAGAGAGACACAATACGACACCAGAGAGACACAATACGACACCAGAGAGACACAATACGACACCAGAGAAACACAATACGACACCAGAGAGACACAATACGACACCAGAGAGACAAAATACGACACCAGATACACAATACCTACACCAGAGAGACACAATACGACACCAGAGAGACACAATACGACACCAGGGACACAATACGTCACCAGAGACACAATACGACACCAGAGACACAATACGACACCAGAGAGACACAATACGACGCAATACGACACCAGAGAGACACAATACGACACAATACGACACCAGAGAGACACAATACGACACCAGAGAGACACAATACGACACCAGGGACACAATACGACACCAGAGACACAATACGACACCAGAGACACAATACGACACCAGAGAGACACAATACGACACAATACTACACCAGAGAGACACAATACGACACAATACGACACCAGAGAGACACAATACGACACCAGAGAGACACAATACGACACAATACGACACCAGAGAGATACAATACGACACCAGAGAGACACAATACGACACCAGAGAGACACAATACGACACAATACTACACCAGAGAGACACAATACGACACCAGAGAAACACAATACGACACCAGAGAGACACAATACGACACCAGAGAGACACAATACGACACAATACGACACCAGAGAGACACAATACGACACCAGAGAGACACAATACGACACCAGAGAGACACAATACGACACCAGAGAAACACAATACGACACCAGAGAGACACAATACGACACCAGAGAGACACAATACGACACCAGAGAAACACAATACGACACCAGAGAGACACAATACGACACCAGAGAGACACAATACGACACCAGAGAAACACAATACGACACCAGAGAGACACAATACGACACCAGAGAGACACAATACGACACCAGAGAGACACAATACGACACCAGAGAAACACAATACGACACCAGAGAGACACAATACGACACCAGAGAGACAAAATACGACACCAGATACACAATACGACACCAGAGAGACACAATACGACACCAGAGAGACACAATACGACACCAGGGACACAATACGTCACCAGAGACACAATACGACACCAGAGACACAATACGACACCAGAGAGACACAATACGACGCAATACGACACCAGAGAGACACAATACGACACAATACGACACCAGAGAGACACAATACGACACCAGAGAGACACAATACGACACCAGGGACACAATACGACACCAGAGACACAATACGACACCAGAGACACAATACGACACCAGAGAGACACAATACGACACAATACTACACCAGAGAGACACAATACGACACAATACGACACCAGAGAGACACAATACGACACCAGAGAGACACAATACGACACAATACGACACCAGAGAGATACAATACGACACCAGAGAGACACAATACGACACCAGAGAGACACAATACGACACAATACTACACCAGAGAGACACAATACGACACCAGAGAAACACAATACGACACCAGAGAGACACAATACGACACCAGAGAGACACAATACGACACCAGAGAGACACAATACGACACCAGAGAAACACAATACGACACCAGAGAAACACAATACGACACCAGAGAGACACAATACGACACCAGAGAGACACAATACGACACCAGATACACAATACGACACCAGAGAGACACAATACGACACCAGAGAGACACAATACGACACAATACTACACCAGAGAGACACAATACGACACCAGAGAGACACAATACGACACCATACGACACCAGAGACACACAATACGACACCAGAGAGACACAATACGACACCAGAGAGACACAATACGACACCAGAGAGACACAATACGACACCAGAGAGACACAATACGACACCAGAGAGACACAATCCGACACAATACAACACCAGAGAGACACAATACGACACCAGAGAGACACAATACGACACCAGAGACACAATACGACACCAGAGAGACACAATACGACACCAGAGAGACACAATACGACACCAGAGAGACACAATACGACACCAGAGAAACACAATACGACACCAGAGAGACACAATACGACACAATACGACACCAGAGAGACACAATACGACACCAGAGACACAATACGACACCAGAGAGACACAATACGACACCAGAGACACAATACGACACCAGAGAGACACAATACGACACCAGAGAGACACAATACGACACCAGAGAGACACAATACGACACCAGAGAGACACAATACGACACCAGAGACACAATACGACACCAGAGAGACAATACGACACCAGAGAGACACAATACGACACTAGAGACACAATACGACACCAGAGAAACACAATACGACACAATACGACACCAGAGAGACACAATACGACACAATACAACACCAGAGAAACACAATACGACACAATACGACACCAGAGAGACACAATACGACACCAGAGAGACACAATACGACACCAGGGAGACACAATACGACACCAGAGAGACACAATACGACACCAGAGAGACACAATACGACACCAGAGAGACACAATACGACACCAGAGAGACACAATACGACACCAGAGAGACACAATACGACACCAGAGAGACACAATACGACACAATACGACACCAGAGAGACACAATACGACACAATACGACACCAGAGAGACACAATACGACACAATACGACACCAGAGAGACACAATACGACACAATACGACACCAGAGAGACACAATACGAAACCAGATACACAATACGACACCAGAGAGACACAATACGACACCAGAGACACAATACGACACTAGAGACACAATACGACACCAGAGAGACACAATACGAAACCAGAGACACAATACGACACTAGAGACACAATACAACACCAGAGACACAATACGACACCAGAGAGACACAATACGACACCAGAGAGACACAATACGACACCAGAGAGACACAATACGAGACAATACGAAACAATATGACACCAGAGAGACACAATACGACACAATATGACACCAGAGATACACAATACGACACCAGAGAGACACAATACGACACCAGAGAGACACAATACGACACCAGAGAGACACAATACGACACCAGAGAGACACAATACGACACCAGAGAGACACAATACGACACCAGAGAGACACAATACGACACCAGAGAGACACAATACGACACCAGAGAGACACAATACGACACCAGAGAGACACAATACGACACCAGAGAGACACAATACGACACCAGAGAGACACAATACGACACCAGAGAGACACAATACGACACCAGAGAGACACAATACGACACAATACGACACCAGAGAGACACAATACGACACTAGAGACACTAGAGACACAATACGACACTAGAGACACAATACGACACCAGAGAGACACAATACGAAACCAGAGACACAATACGACACCAGAGAGACACAATACGACACCAGAGAGACACAATACGACACCAGAGAGACACAATACGACACCAGAGAGACACAATACGACACCAGAGAGTCACAATACGACACCAGAGAGACACAATACGACACCAGAGAGACACAATACGACACCAGAGAGACACAATACGACACCAGAGAAACACAATACGACACCAGAGAGACACAATACGACACCAGAGAGACACAATACGACACCAGAGAGACACAATACGACACCAGAGAAACACAATACGACACCAGAGAGACACAATACGACACCAGAGAGACACAATACGACACCAGATACACAATACGACACCAGAGAGACACAATACGACACCAGAGAGTAACAATACGACACCAGGGACACAATACGTCACCAGAGACACAATACGACACCAGAGACACAATACGACACCAGAGACACAATACGACACCAGAGAGACACAATACGACGCAATACGACACCAGAGAGACACAATACGACACAATACGACACCAGAGAGACACAATACGACACCAGAGAGACACAATACGACACCAGGGACACAATACGACACCAGAGACACAATACGACACCAGAGACACAATACGACACCAGAGAGACACAATACGACACCAGAGAGACACAATACGACACCAGAGAGACACAATACGACACCAGAGAGACACAATACGACACCAGAGAGACACAATACGACACAATACGACACAATACGACACCAGAGAGACACAATACGACACCAGAGAGACCCAATACGACACCAGAGAAACACAATACGACACAATACGACACCAGAGAGACACCAGATACACAATACGACACCAGAGAGACACAATACGACACCAGAGAGACACAATACGACACCAGAGAGACACAATACGACACCAGAGAGACACAATATGACACCAGAGAAACACAATACGACACCAGAGAAACACAATACGACACCAGAGACACAATACGACACCAGAGAGACACAATACGACACCAGAGAGACACAATACGACACAATACGACACTAGAGAGACACAAAACACACTGAGCCTTTGTTAACCTCTGCAGTCTTTCCCTGGTGAACGTGAATAACTCAGAAGCCCATTCAGTGTCCATATTGGACAGGTAGGAATCTCAGCCAATAGGAGATGTGTGTGCTCTTTATTCTGCCACTTTTGGCTGATCGGGAAACTGTCTAAATAGATGAGGATAGGACACCACCCAGTGGCCAAATCCATACATTGTGGGGAAGAATCGAAAGCAGGGTGTTAAATTACCTGTGTTGTCTTAAGTTGTCCTTTGTAGAACAGATCTCTGTGGAGACATAGACATGGCTCTCTCAGAATGACTTGGTGAGCTTGGAAATACCATACAGTCAATGGTTTAACTGAAAGGACATTCAAAAATCCCTAGTAAGATATCTAAAACAGAGGCAGAAAGATGAAGCCATTGAGAAGTTATCATTGCATGCGAGTCTTGTTCTTTAAGTTCAAGTAAGTAAGTAAGGCTTGTCTGAACCAGAATGTCCATAGGGCAAGAGCCTATTTCCTGTTTCTGTAGCATGAGGCACCTTGATGTACACCCCCTGAAAAGGACACTAGTCTATTACATGGCCTTAGGCCCAATCCAGTACCAAGCAGAGAGGTATCATGTCACAAATTTTGTCTTTGTCATGACAACTGGTATTTGGAACACCAACCTTCCAAACGCAGGGCCACTCTCACCACAAGGCCACTGATCTGGTTTCTTAATTTAGTTCCTACCCCTAAAGAGACCCACAGACTTATATTAATGCATTCTTTCATAAATATTTAATCTTGAACATATTACTATGTTGACTAAACAGATTAAGAGGTGTGATCTGAATGATGTGATCTGACCTACTCATGTCATGGGAGGGGACCGAGCTACCGGAGCAACGCAGAGCGGTTCCATTTGCAGAGCTCACACAGTGGACGCATTCCCATGGAATATGTTTATACATTCTTAGCTGCAGCATAAATAGAAGTTGCACTTAGGCCTATTTCAAATGAGCTAGTTGAGTTTCCATGCGTTTATGAGAACCCATTAATTTTCACCTTTTCACATTATCATGCTGCGATAGGAACTAAATATTAGCAGGGAACCATCCCCATGACAACAGAACTAGTTACAGCCGGCCACTGGGACTATGGAGAGACAGACAGAGACCTCTGGGTGAAATGTGGTGGTGGCTGACAGTGTGGTCCCCATAGCAACAGCCAGGACTGTTGTAGCTAGCTGGTAGGTAGGAAGCAGCGTAACTACAAAAGCACAGACAGAACAATTAAAGCCTTGGAGGGAAGACAGTCTCACACACACACACACACACACACACACACACACACACACACACACACACACACACACACACACACACACACACATGTTTAAAAGTAATATTATTAAAGAATCAATAGCTATAAATAATTAACTTAAAAATAAAAAATGTGATATACCAATTCTGGATTGCCCCTTCAACAGGAAGCATGACAATGCATACACGAGGGAGATAAGAATTACCAAGTAAAAAATGTGGTATACCAATTCTGGATTGCCCCTTCAACAGGAAGCATGACAATACATACACGAGGGAGATAAGAATGACCATCTCTCAACTCTTTCACATTGAAAACATCAGCTTTTTTTTGTCATAGAATCTCCAGTACAAGTGGCCCTGTACCATGGTGGTAAGGGAAGAAGCATACCACGAACACCCCCACCACAGCGCACAGCGTCTGAAGGACCCTTCACCCCCCGGGGCTTGGATGAACTGGAACCCCGAGTCTGGGTAGGGGACTGAGTGAGCAGGGCCAGGGAGATGAGCATGTTACAGACTACTACGAGGAAGAAGACCAAGACGAAGCAACCCCCATATTAGGTGCTCAAGACCAAGGATTTTTTAATTCCTTACTCACGACCAGCTATTGTTCAGCACCCAATGTAGAAGGCTCCAACAGTTATAGGACTATTGTTGGTTAAGGGCTTGTAAGTAAGCAATTCACTGTTGTATTTGGCGCATGTGATATTTAAAATGGAATTTGATATCCCTTTTATCTAAGCATCTAGTCTAGTGGCTTGGGACTGAGTTTGTAGAGCTGTTTTGCAATCATTTATAGAAGCTCCAGTTCCCTATACAATGTCTGCTTCTCTCATCTGATTAAACTCCTCTGATTACACTAGAAAAACAGGAAGAAACAGCGGTGATGAAGTTGAAGTCGCAAGTCAGTCACAAGATCAAACTGTAAGATACATTGTGAGATACAATGTACATTACAACTGAAATGTGAAAACAAAGAATCACTGGTCCAAATATTTTAAAGCACTGATTATAGCTGGCACAGTGGCCAGGACAAATCCCTACAGGGAAGACATCTAGAGGGGAACCATACTCTGGGTGGGGCATGTGTTCATGTGAATGTGTCTGAATGAACATGAGGCTACATAGCAGAGTGCATGTTCTGCACTGTGTGCATTGTTAGGTGTGGGTGTGATGGAATGAAGCATCCTGAGGATGTGGTCACTAACAACAGTCAGCATTAGCATTAGACACAATATCTACAATACAATGTCATCTAGAGATTTGAACAGCTGCTTCTGTTCGCTATGGAGCCGCTGGCTCACATTCTTGCACTCCACCATAGAAATGTGTGTGATGGCTGTTTCCGAGCATCCTTTCCCCCTCCCCAACTTTTTCAGATGGTCCTTGATGTAGAGGCGGAACTTCCTGGTGGCGAAGCAGTACACTACAGGGTCCAGGAGGCAGTTGAGCCCCATCAGCATCAAGGTGACCTGGTGGGCATCGTTAAGCCACTGCCTGGTCCGCTGGCCCCAGTCCATTCTGCCCCAGCCCTCCTTGATCTCCAGTACAGCCAGAGTCCAGGGGCCCTGGACCACGTGGTGGGGGAGGAAGCACTCCACGAACACCCCCACCACGGCACACAGCATCTGCAGGGCCTGGCTGGGATGAACTGGAGCCCCGAGTCTGGGTAGGGGACTGGGCGAGCAGGGCACGGGCGAAGAGCAGGTTACAGACTACTACGAGGAAGAAGACCAAGACAAAGCACCACACGATGATGAGGTGGGTAGTGGCCACCGTCCGTCCCTACAATCTACACCCCCCACTCTTGGCTTTGAACATTTCTTTGATGAGTGTGTTGATGGGTATGGTTTAGCAAAACAAAGACAATGTGTTCATGGTGTGTCATGTGAAGTGTAGTCAGGCTAGAGAGGTGTGGTTAATGTGGTTGAGGCTAAGGTTATGGGGTCAAACCTTTCCACAGATGGTTCTACATGGAACCCAAAAAGGGTTCTACCTGGAACCCATAAGTGTCCTACCTGAAACCCAATTTGGTTCTACCTGGAACCAAGAAAGCTAAGGTAACTGAACAAAGTGACTATCGCCCCTTAGCACTCACTTCTGTCACCATCATATGCTTCGAAAGACAAGTCAAGAATCATATTACCTCCACCCTACCTGTTACCCTAGACCCACTTCAATTTACTAACCGCCCCAATAGGTCCACAGACGATGCAATTGCCATTACACTGCACACTGCCCTAACCCATCTGGAAAAGAGGAATACCTATGTAAGAATGCTGTACATTGACTACAGCTCAGCATTCAACACCATAGTACCCTCCAAACGCATCATTAAGCTTGAGACCCTGTGTCTCGACACCCCCCACTGCAACTGGACCCTGGACTTCCTGATGGGCCACCCCCAGGTGGTGAAGGTAAGAAGCAACATCTCCACTCCGCTGAGCCCCACAAGGGTGAGTTCTCAGCACTCTCCTGTACTCACTGTTCATCCTGTGTGGCAATGTACACCTCCAACTCAATCATCAAGTTTGCAGACGACACTACAGTTGTAGGCTTGACTACCAACAACGAGGCGACAGCCTACAGGGAGGAGGTGAGGGCCCTCGGAGTGTGATGTCAGGAAAATAACCTCACACTCCATGTCAGCAAAACAAAAGAGATGATCGTGGACTTCAGGAAACAAAAAAGGGAACACCCCCTTATCCACATCGACGGGTCAGGAGTGGAGGAGGGGGAAAGTTTTAACTTCTACTTCATCACAATCCCGGATCCGGGAGCACCCCCATCAGTAAAAAGCTGACTAGCATAGCCTAGCATAGCGTCACAAGTAAATACTAGCATCTAAATATCATTAAATCACAAGTCCAAGACGCCAGATGAAAGATACACATCTTGTGAATCCAGCCATCATTTCTGATTTTTAAAATGTTTTACAGGGAAGACACAATATGTATTTCTATTAGCTAACCACGATAGCAAAAGACACAACTTTTTTCCCACCATTTTTTTCCTGCATAGATAACTATCACAATTTCGACCAAATAAAGATATAAATAGTCACTAACCAAGAAACAACTTCATCAGATGACAGTCTGATAACATATTTATTGTATAGCATATGTTTTGTTAGAAAAATGTGCATATTTCAGGTATAAATCATAGTTTTACCTTGCAGCCACCATCACAACTCTCACCAAAGCAACTAGAATAACTACAAAGACCAACGTGAATTACCTAAATACTCATCATAAACCATTTATGAAAAATACACAGCGTACAGCAAATGAAAGACAAAGATCTTGTGAATCCGGCCAATATTTCAGATTTTTTAAGTGTTTTACAGCGAAAACACAATATAGCATTATATTAGCTGACTACAATAGCCAACCACACAACAGCATTGATTCAAGCCAACAATAGCGACAACGAATAAACCAGCAAAAGATATACATTTTTTCACTAACCTTCTCAAACTTCTTCAGATGACAGTCCTATAACATCATATTACACAATACATATAGAGTTTGTTCGAAAATGTGCATATTTAGCGGCACAAATTGTGGTTATACAATGAGAATAGTAGCCAAGCTGCCAAAAATATGTCGGGAGAAATCTTGGGAGAGGAACCTAATCTAATCAGTAACTAATCACAAACTTGACTAAAAAATACAGGATGGACAGCAAATGAAAGATACATTAGTTCTTAACTTCTACTGCCTCAGAAACCCGGATCCGGGAGCACCCCCCACCCCCCACACACTGTTTAGCATAGCTAGCATAGCTTCACAAGTAGATAGTAGCATCTAAATATCATTAAATCACAAGTCCAAGACACCAGATGAAAGATACAGATCTTGTGAATAAAGCCACCATTTCCGATTTTTAAAATGTTTTACAGGGAAGACACAATATGTAAAGATGTACATCTATTACCTAAAAACACATTAGCATAATCCACCATCTTTTATTTGTCCACCAACACCAGTAGCCATCACCAATTCGGCTAAACTAAGATATTTATAGCCCCTAACCAACAAAAAAACTCATTAGATGACAGTCTGATAACATATTTATGGTATGGGATAGGTTTTGTTAGAAAAATGTGCATATTTCAGGTAGCTGCCATAGGTTACAATTGCACCCACCGTCACAAATGGACTAGAATAATTACAATGAGCAACGTGTTTACCTAACTACTAATCATCAAACATTTCGTAAAAATACACAGCATACACTAATCGAAAGACACAGATCCTGTGAATACAGACAATATTTCAGATTTTCTAAGTGTCTTACAGCGAAAACACAATAAATCGTTATATTAGCATAGCACATAGCACATAGCAGCCCAGCATTGATTCTAGCCAAAGTGAGCGATAAAAGTCAACATCGCCAAAAGATATTAATTTTTTCACTAACCTTCTCAGAATTCTTCCGATGACACTCCTGTAACATCATTTTACAATATACATATACAGTTTGTTCGAAAAGGTGCATATTTAGCCATACAAAACCGTGGTTACACAATGAAAATAGTAGCAAAACAAGCCTGAAAATGTCGGTCGCCATCTTTCAGAGTGATCTAGTTTAATTAATAGCTAATCATATACTTGACTAAAAAATACAGGGTTTACAGGAATCGAAAGACAAATTAGTTCTTAATGCAACCGCTGATTTACATTTTTAAAATTATCCTTACTTTTCAATACAGGGTTCGCCAAGTGAAGCTATACCAAACAAAATGGCGAAATATGCGTTTAAAATATTTCGACAGAAACACGATTTATCATATTAAATATTGCTTACTTTGAGGTGTTCTTCCATCAGATTCTTGGGCAATGTATCCTTTCTATGTTATAAACGTCTTTTGGTCGATAGATGTCCTCTGTCCTTCGAAATGTCCACCACCAACGACCGACACCCCAAAACGTGTCCAAAGTTTCAGAGTGCACAACAAATAAATTCCTCTAAAATCGCACTAAACGGATATAAATTGCTATAAAACTGTTCAAATTAACTACATTATGATGTTTTTAACACCTAAAACGAGTAAAAACATGACCGGAGAAATATTGCTGGTTAGAAAACGATTTGGAACGAGGCAGGTCCGATGCCCTTCACGCTTCAGGCGCACGACGAGAAAGGGCGGTCTCTACACATTTTGGTCTTTTATACTGGCTGTGAATATCCCATCGATTCCATTGAAAGCGTGATGACGTACAGACACCCAGAGGAAGACGTAGGCAGTGTCGGTTTCTTCATAGCATTCACTGTCGCCTTAAAAACAGACCCCAGATCAGAGGTAAAAAAAATTGAAATCTGAACCCTGTCATGAAAAGTGCTGTAGAAATTGTTCTGTACAACTCAGAGACAAAATTTCAACTTCTATAGAAACTAGAAGGTGTTTTCTATCCAATAATAACAATAATATGCATATTGTACGATCAAGAATTTAGCACGAGGCAGTTTAATTTGGAGACACAAATATGCTAATGCGGAACAGCACCCCCTATAGTTCCAAGAGGTTAATGCAACCGCTGTGTTAGATTTTTAAAATTAACGTTACTACGACATACAGCGTGCGTTAAAGCGAGACCACACCGAAATTAATGGCAGAAAATGAGTTTTACATTTTTCAACAGAACAACGAATTAACATCATAAATAGTTCTTACTTTTTGATGAGCTTTCATCAGAATCTTGGGCAAGTTGTCCTTTGTCCAAAAGAATCGTTGCTCGGTTGTAGATTGTCGCCTTCAACTTTGGAATTAGCAGTAAACATTAGCCATGTGGCCCAGACGTGCCCAACTCACTAGAACGCAGCACAAAGAAATATCCGAAAATCGCAATATAATGATATAAACTAATATAACTCGGTTTAAAATAACAACATTATGATGTCTTTAACCTCTAACGAGCCTCTACCCCAGATCCGGGAGCACCCCCCCCCCCCCCCCCCCCCCCCACACTGATTAGCATCGCTAGCATAGCGTCACAATTAAATAGTAGCATCTAAATATCATTAAATCACAAGTCCAAGACACCGAATGAAAGATACAGATCTTGTGAATAAAGCCAACATTTCAGATTTTTTAAATGTTTTACAGGGAAGACACAATATGTAAATCTATTAGCTAAACACGTTAGCAAAAGACACTATTTTTCTTTGTCCACCATTTTTTCTCAACACCAGTAGCTATCACCAATTCGGCTAAACTAAGATATTGATAGCCACTAACCAAGAAAAAACCTCATCAGATGACAGTCTGATAACATATTTATGGTATAGGATAGGTTTTGTTAGAAAAATGTGCATATTTCAGGTATAAATCATAGTTTGCCATTGCAGCCAGCATCACAAATCTCACCAAAGCTCCTAGAATTACTACAGACAGCAACGTGTATTACCAATTTACTCATCATAAAACATTTCTTAAAAATACACAGCACATAGCAATGGACAGACACAGATCTTGTGAATTCAGACAACATTTCAGATTTTCTAAGTGTTTTACGGCGAAAACACAATAAATCGTTATATTAGCATACCACATACGCAAACGTTACCCGAGCACTGATTCTAGCCAAAGAGAGCGATATCGTATCATCGCCAAAATATATAAAATTTTTCACTAACCTTCTCAGAATTCTTTAGATGACACTCCTGTAACATCATATTACAACATACATATACAGTTTGTTCGAAAATGTGCATATTTAGCCATAAAAAAACGTGGTTATACAATGAAAATAGTAGCAAAACAAGCCTGGAAATGTCGGTCGCCATCTTTGAGTGATCTAGTTTAATCAATAGCTAATCATATACTTGACTAAAAAATACAGGGTTGACAGGAATCGAAAGACAAATTAGTTCTTACTGCAATCGCTGATTTACATTTTTTAAATTATCCTTACTTTTCAATACAGGTTGCGCCAAGCGAAGCTATACAAAACAAAATGGCGGCGTAAGCGTTTAACAATTTTCGACAGAAACACGATTTATCATCATAAATTGTTCTTACTGTGAGCTGTTCTTCCATCAGAATCTTGGGCAAAGAATCCTTTCTTGGGTCTAATCTTCTTTTGGTCGAAAGATGTTGTCACGTTCCTGACCTATTTCTGTTAATTTGTTATATGTTTAGTTGGTCAGGACGTGAGTTTGGGTGGGCATTCTATGTTTTCTGTTTCTGTGTTGGTTTTGGGTTGCCTGGTATGGCTCTTAATTAGAGGCAGGTGTTTGGCGTTCCTCTAATTAAGAGTCATATTTAGGTAGGCGTTGTCACAGTGTTCGTTGTGGGTGATTGTCTTCAGTGTCTGTGTCTGTACACCACGCGGGACTGTTTATGGTTTGTTCGGTTTGTGTAGCCTATGTTCCTATTCGTGCGTTTTTCTTGTTTTATGTAAGTACGTCGTCTAGGTCTGTCTACACCGTTTGTTGTTTTTATTAGTTTAATCAAGTTCGTGTTTTCGTTAATAAAATTATGTCATTTCACTACGCTGCGCCTTGGTTCCCTCAATACTCCTCCTCTTCAGATGAAGAGGAGGAGGACTGCCATTACAGATGTCCACTTGTCCGTCGAAATGCCCACTAACGTACGACCGGGACCCCGAAATGTGCCCAGCGCGTCAAAGTGCACAACAAAGCAATGCCTCAAAATCGCACTAAAAGGATATAAATTGCTATACAACGGTTCAAATTAACTACCTTATGATGCTGTTAACACCTATAACGGGTAAAAACATGACCGGAGAAATATTACTGGCTAAACTAACGCTTGGAAGGAGGCGAGTCCGATGTCCTTCGCGCAAGGCGCAGGCAGCAAAGGGAAGCTACTTCCGCTATTTGGTGTCTTATAGAGAAACTGATTGCGCAATCGACACCATTCAAAGCGTCATCACGCACTGACATCCAGGGGAAGACGTAAGCAGTGTCTGTTTCTCCATAGCATTTACAGTGAGCTTTAAACTGACTCCAGATCAGTGGCCAAAATGTTTGAAATCTGACTCCCTATCATGACAAGTGCTGTAGATTGAGTTCTGTTTCACTCAGAGACAAAATTTCAACGGCTATAGAAACTAGAGAGTGTTTTCTATCCAATAATAGTAATAATATGCATATTGTACGAGCAAGAATTGAGTAGGAAGCCGTTTAATCTGTAATGCAAATTATGCTAATGAGAAAACAGCACCCCCTATAGTCGCAAGAAGTTAACACCTATATCGAATAAAATCAGAGCCGGATATATCTAAGGCCTATAACGGTAGCTTTCCAGAACGCCATCCTGAGGTCTGTCTTGCGTCATGGCGAAAATTGAAAAGAGTGGACCCCACGTTCCCAAACCCTTTATATGGCCTCAGATCTGCCTAGCAACACCATTCCAATTCTCACTATTTGCTGACATTTAGGGGAAGGCGTATGCAGTGCATCTCGACCAATAGACGACTTGCAAATTAATAAACTGACCTCAGAACAGCCTTACTGATCTCAGATTTCTCACTTCCTCACAGGAAAATTGCTCCAACTTGATTTCTGTTTTACTCACAGATATAATTCAAACGGTTTTAGAAACTAGAGAGTGTTTTCTATCCAATAGTAATAATAATATGCATATTGTACAAGCAAGAATTGAGTACGAGGCAGTTTAATTTGGGAATGAAATTTATACAAAGTGAAAACAGCACCCCCTATTGAGAAAAGGTTTTAAGTTCCTCTGTGTACATATCAACCAACAAACTGAAATGGTCCACGCACACGCAACAGCGCCACTTCAACCTCAGGAGGCTGAAAAAATGTTTCTTGTCTCCGAAAACACTCACTAACTTTTACAGGTGCACAATTGAGAGCATCCTGTCAGGCTGTATCACCGCATGGTATCGCAACTGCACCGCCGGCAAACGGAGGGTTCTCCAGAGGGGGGTGGGGTCTGCACAACACATCACCGGGGGCAAACTACCTGCCCTCCAGGACCCCTACAACACCCGATGTCACAGGAAGGCAAAAAGGATAATGAAGGACAATAACCACCCGAGCCACTACCTGTTCACCCCGCTTCCATCCAGAAGGTGAGGTCAGTACAGGTGCATCAGAGCTGGGACAGCGAGATTGAAAAACATCTTTAATCTCAAGGCCATCAGATTGTTAAACGGCCACCAATAGCACAGAGTCGGCTGGCTACCTAGAGACTTGATATCATTGGCCACTTGAATAAATGGAACACTAGTCAATTTAATAATGCCACTTTAAGAATGTTTACCTATCTCGCGTTACTCATCTCATATGTACAGTTGAGGTCGGAAGTTTATGTACACCATAGCCAAATAAATTTATACTCAGTTTTTCATAATTCCAGACATTTAATCATAGTAAAAAACACCCTGTCTTAGGTCAGTTAGGATCATCACTTTATTTTAAGAATATGAAATATCAGGATAGTAATAGAGAGAATGATTTATTTGAGCTTTTATTTCTTTCATCACCAGTGAGTCAGAAGTTTAAATACACTCAACTAGTATTTGGTAGCATTGCCTTTAAATTGTTTAACTTGGGACAAACGTTTCGGTTAGCCTTCCACAAGCTTCCCACAATAAGTTGGGTGAATTTTGGCTCATTCCTCCTGACAGAGCTGGTGTAACTCCTTGCTCGACATGCTTTTACAGTTCTGCCCACAAATGTTCTATAGGATTGAGGTCAGGGCTTTGTTGTGATGGCCACTCCAATACCTTGACTTTCTTGTCCTTAAGCCATTTTGCCACAACTTTGGAAGTATGCCTGGGGTCATTGTCCATTTGGAAGACCCATTTGCGACCAAGCTTTAACTTCGTGACTGATGTTTTGAGATGTTACTTCAATATATCCACATAATTTTCATTCCTCATGATGCCATCCATTTTGTGAAGTGCACCAGTCACTCCTGCCCAAAAGCTCCTCCACAACATGATGCTGCCACCACAGTGCTTCACGGTTGGGATGGTGTTCTTCGGCTTGCAAGCCTCCCCCTTTTTCTCCAAACATAACGATGGTCATTATGGCCAAACAGTTATATTTTTGTTTCATCAGACGAGAGGACATTTCTCCAAAAAGTACGATCTTTGTCCCCATGTGCTGTTGCAAACCGTAGTCTGGATTTTTTATGGCGGATTTGGAGAAGTGTCTTCTTCCTTGCTGAGCGGCCTTTCAGGTTATGTCGACATAGGACTCGTTTTACTGTGGATATAGATACTTTTGTACCTGTTTCCTCCAGCATATTCACACGGTCCTTTGCTGTTGTTCTGGGATTGATTTGCACTTTTTGCACCAAGGTGCTTTCAACTCTAGGAGACAGAACGTGTCTCCTTCCTGAGCGGTATGACGGCTGCGTGGTCCCATATACTTGCGTACTATTGTTTGTACAGATGAACGTGGCAACTTCAGGCATTTGGAAATTGCTCCCAAGGATGAACCAGACTTGTGGAGGTCTACAATTTTTTTCTGAGGTCTTGGCTAATTTCTTTGAATTTTCTTATGATGTCAAGCAAAGAGGCACTGAGTTTGAAGGTTGGCATTGAAATATATCCACAGGTACACCTCCAATTGACTCAAATGACGTCAATAAGCCTAACAGAAGCTTCTAAAGCCATGACATAACTTTCTGGAATTTTCCAAGTGTTTAAAGGCAGAGTCAACTTTGTGTATGTAAACTTCTGACCCACTGGAATTGTGATACAGTGAATTATAAGTGAATGAATCTGTCTGTAAACAATTGTTGGAAAAATGACTTGTATCATGCACAAAGTAGATGTCTTAACCGACTTGCCAAAACTATAGTTTGTTAACAAGAAATTTGTGGAGTGGTTGAAAAACAAGTTTTAATGACTCCAACTTAAACTTCTTATGGCTGCAATCCCGTCACCGGGATGATATGACAACAGCCAGTAAAAGTGCAGGGCGCCAAATTCAAACAACAGAAATCTCATAATTAAAATTCCTCAGACATTCATGTGTCTTATATCATTTTAAAGGTAATCTTGTTGTTAATCCCACCAAAGTGTCCGATTTCAAATATGCTTTTCAGCGAAAGCACTACAAACGATTATGTTAGGTCACCACAAAACCACAATAAACACAGCCATTTTTTCCAGCGAAAGATATCTTTCACAAAAAGCAGAAATAGAGATAAAATGAATCACTAACCTTTGATTGTCTTCATCAGATGACACTCATAGGACTTCATGTTACACAATACATGCATGTTTTGTTTGATAAAGTTTATATTTATATAAAAAAATCTGAGTTTATATTGGCGCGTTACATTCACTGGTTCCAAAAACATCAAGTGATTTTGCATAGCCACATCGTTTCAACAGAAATACTCATCATAAATGTAGATAATAATACACTGAAATAACAAAAATAACAAAGAATAACGACCGAAACAGTTCTGGCTGGTGCAGACACACAACAGGAAACAACTACTCACAAAACACAGGTGGGATGAGGCAACCTAAGTATGGTTCTCAATCAGAGAAAACGATAGACACCTTTCTCTGATTGAGAACCACACTCGGCCAAACACATAGAAATATAAAACATAGAACAAAAACATAGAATGCCCACCACAACTCACGCCCTGACCAAACCAAAATAGAGACATAACAAAGGAACTAAGGTCAGGGCGTGACATCTTGTATGTTGTTACAATTACACCATGAGCCGTTAATCATGAAACATACATTACCGCCCTTCTTCTTACCAGAGAGATGTTTGCTCCTGTTGGTGCGATGCACTGACAATCCTGTTGGCTGTACGGACTCCAACAGCATGTCCCCAGCTAGCCATGTCTCCGTGAAACAGAGTATGTTACAATCCCGGATATCTCTTTGGAAAGCAACTCTTGCCCCAATTTTGGCGACTTTGTTAACTTGGGACTGGACGCTAGCGAGTAATATACTCGCAAGCGGTGGGTGATGTGCGCGCACCCGAAGACTCACAAGAAGACCACTCCGGCACCCTCTCCTCCGGCGGCGTTGTTTTGGGTCGGCCTCTGGAATCAGTTCAAATGCCCTGGGAGGTGCAGACAGACGATTCGCATTGGGAAAGTTGTATTCCTGGTCGTAGTGCTGGTTGGGCTGGTTAGTTGACGTCTCTCTGATATCCAATAGTTCTTCCCGGCTGTATGTAATAAGACTTAAGGTTTTCTGGGCTAACAATGTAAGACATAATACATAAAAACAAAATGCTGCACAGTTTCCTAAGGACTTGAGCTAAGCTGCCATCTCTATCGGAGCCCTCTTAATAAATAAAATAAAAATAAATGTATTTATATAGCCCTTCTTACATCAGCTGATATCTCAAAGTGCTGTACAGAAACCCAGCCTAAAACCCCAAACAGCAAGCAATGCAAGTGTAGAAGCACGGTGGCTAGGAAAAACTCCCTAGAAAGGCCAAAACCTAGGATGAAACCTATAGAGGAACCAGGCTATGTGGGGTGGCCAATCATATGACCTACTGAAGAGATGAGTCTTCAGTAAAGACTTAAAGGTTGAGACCGAGTCTGCGTCTCTCACATGGGTAGGCAGACCATTCTATAAAAATTGAGCTCTATAGGAATTCTAGGGACAATTAGGAGGCCTGCATCTTGTGACCGTAGCGTACGTGTAGGCATGTACGGCAGGACCAAATCAGAAAGATAGGTAGGAGCAAGCCCATGTAATGCTTTGTAGGTTAGCAGTAAAATCTTGAAATCAGCCCTTGCCTTAACAGGAAGCCAGTGTAGGGAGGCTAGCACTGGAGTAATATGATAAAAAAAAATTGGTTCTAGTCAGGATTCTAGCAGCCGTATTTAGCACTAACAAAAGTTTATTTAGTGCTTTATCCGGGTAGCCGGAAAGTAGAGCATTGCAGTAGTTTAACCTAGAAGTAAGAAAAGCATGGATACATTTTTCTGCATCATTTTTGGACAGAAAGTTTCTGATTTTTGCAATGTTACGTAGTTGGAAAAAAGTTGTCCTTGAAACAGTCTTGATATGTTCGTCAAAAGAGAGATCAGGGTCCAGAGTAACGCCGAGGTTCTTCACCGTTTTATTTGAGATGACTGTACAGCCATCAAGATTAATTGTCAGATTCAAAAGAAGATCTCTTTGTTTCTTGGGGCCTAGAAAAAGCATCTCTGTTTTGTCCGAGTTTAAAAGTAGAAAGTTTGCAGACATCCACTTTCTTATGTCTGAAACACAGGCTTCTAAGCAAGGTTAAGTTTGGTGCTTCACCATTTTTCATTGAAATGTACAGCTGTGTGTCATCCGCATAGAAGTGAAAGTTAACATTATGTTTTCGAATGACATCCCCTAGAGGTAAAATATATAGTGAAAACAATAGTGGTCCTAAAACGGAACCTTGAGGAACACCGAAATGTATTGATTTGTCAGAGGACAAACCATTCACAGACAAACTGATATCTTTCCGACAGATAAGATCTAAACCAGGCCAGAACTTGTCCGTGTAGACCAATTTGGGTTTCCAATCTCTCCAAAAGAATGTGGTGATCGATGGTATCAAAAGCAGCACTAAGGTCTAGGAGCACGAGGACAGATACAGAGCCTCGGTCTGACGCCATTAAAAGGTAATTTACCACCTTCACAAGTGCAGTCTCAGTGCTATGATGGGGTCTAAAACCAGACTGAAGCATTTCGTATACATTGTTTGTCTTTAGGAAGGCAGTGAGTTGCTGCGCAACAGCTTTTTCTAACATTTTTGAGAGGAATGGAAGATTCGATATAGGCCGATAGTTTTTTATATTTTCTGTGTCAAGGTTTGGCTTTTTCAAGAGAGGCTTTATTACTGCCACTTTTAGTGAGTTTGGTCCACATCCAGTGGATAGAGAGCCATCTATAATGTTCAACATAGGCGGGCCAAGCACAGGAAGCAGCTCTTTCAGTAGTTTAGTTGGAATAGGGTCCAGTATGCAGTTTGAAGGTTTAGAGGCCATGATTATTTTCATCATTGTGTCAAGAGATATAGTACGTAAACACTTGAGTGTCTCTCTTGATCCTAGGTCCTGGCAGAGTTGTGCAGACTCAGGACAACTGAGCTTTGGAGGAATAAGCAGATTTAAAGAGGAGTCCGTAATTTGCTTTCTAATGATCATGATCTTTTCCTCAAAGAAGTTCATGAATTTATTACTGCTGAAGTGAAAGCCATCCTCTCTTGGGGAACGCAGCTTTTTAGTTATCTTTGCGACAGTATCAAAAATACATTTCGGAATGTTCTTATTTTCCTCAATTAAGTTGGATAAATAGGATGATCGAGCAGCAGTGAGGTCTCTTCGATACTGCACGGTACTGTCTTTCCAAGCTATTCGGAAGACTTCCAGTTTGGTGTGGCTCCATTTCTGTTCCCATTTTCTGGAAGCTTGCTTCAGAGCTCGGGTATTTTCTGTATACCAGGGAGCTAGTTTCTTATGACAAATGTTTTTAGTTTTTAGGGGTGCAACTGCATCTAGGGTATTGCGCAAGGTTAAATTGAGTTCCTCAGTTAGGTGGTTAACTGATTGTTGTGCTCTGACGTCCTTGGGTAGGCAGACGGAGTCTGGAAGGGCATCAAGGAATCTTTGGGTTGTCTGAGAATTTATAGCACGACTTTTGATGCTCCTTGGTTGGGGTCTGAGCAGATTATTTGTTGTGATTGCAAAATTAATAAAATGGTGATCCGATAGTCCAGGATTATGAGGAAAAACATTAAGATCCACAACATTTATTCCACGGGACAAAACTAGGTCCAGAGTACGACTGGGACAGTGAGTAGGTCCGGAGACATGTTGTACCAAACCCACTGAGTCGATGATGGCTCCGAAAGCCGTTTGGAGTGGGTCTGTGGACTTTTCCATGTGAATATTAAAGTCACCAAAAATCAGAATATTATCTGCTATGACTACAAGGTCCGATAGGAATTCAGGGAACTCAGTGAGGAATGCTGTATATGGCCCAGGAGGCCTGTAAACAGTAGCTATAAAAAGTGATTGAGTAGGCTGCATAGATTTCATGACTAGAAGCTCAAAAAATGAAAACGTCTTTTTTTTTTTGTAAATTGAAATTTGCTATAGTAAATGTTATCAACACCTCCTATACCTCCGCCGCTTATTATGTCATTATTCTGTTTTTATAACTTTGGATTGCATTTATCAATAGTTTTATGTTGTCAAACCCTGCTATTCAATGTATGTATCAATATTTGATGCACAGTAGTACTTTATAGCATAGGTTTGTAAAGTTTATAATTTTAGTGTAAGCCTGTGGCACATCAATGTCAATACAGTTCAATTGACTATTCCTCCTCTCCCCTTAGGCAGTGTGTATGCAGGAGTGGCAGGGTTGGTGCTGGTTCCCCTTGCCGGGTTCTTACTGCCCTTATTGCTGCTGTGGCTCTGGAGGCAGCAGAGCAAAGAGAGGGCCGGTCAAGAGACCTTGGCCACCAATAGTGCACCGGCCAAAGGTGAGTGACACTGTCATGTGTACTCCACTGTATCAACAGTTCTGCCAAGTGTTCGGCTATACTGCAGATAGAGGCACCTATGTAGGCACATATGTTTCAATCTATGATTCAGTTTGTAAGTGATCAAAATATAGGACTGTAGTAGGTTTCTGAAAAGCCTACAATGTTCATTCAGACATTGTGAGTGTTGGTTTGATTTACTGTGATGTATTTTCCATGCACTTCCAGGATTTACTGGACCTGCAAAAGCACCAAAGTAAGAGCATGATGAACAAATCATATTTGTGTGTTTTACATTTGTCTTCCTGTGTATGCGATTATAATTAGCTGCTCACTATGTTGATCACTATGTTGATCACGTGTCTGCTGTCACAACTAGGGGGAGGAGTCAGGCCCAGGCTGGGGATGAGGGAGAAGTCTATTTGAACTGCTGTGAAACCAACCAAGCCTACAGCAACCTGTGCCCCGCCTACATGACATGAGATGATACCTACGCCACCTTGGGATGATTCCTACACCCCCTTGGGATAATTCCTACGCCACCTTGGGATAATTCCTACACCACCTTGGGATGATTCCTACACCACCTTGGGATGATTCCTACACCACCGTGGGATGATTCCTACGCCATTTTGGGATGATTTCTATATTTTGTCATGAGAGAGGGTGATGGGATTTAACCAAGGACAGCAACAACATATGCATATGTGACATGAATGTAACACTAAAATAACCTGCTTGATAAATCACATAATGTAGATAACAGAAGAGTTAAATCCTCCTTTGCTCATTCTAAAACACTGTGGGGCAGTTTCCCAGACACCGATTAAACATAGTCCTGGACTTAAATACTCTATCAAGAGATACTCTATTTACCGTGCTTTTTCATCCAGGACTATGTTTAATCTGTGTCAGAGAAACTGTCCTTAAGAGAGTTAGAGTTTGTTTAATATTGAGAGTTTGTTTAATATTTAAAGAGAAGCTAGACTTGATCTCTAAAAAGTAAAGAGGTTTGAAAAGTCTTCTTTTTCTTGTTTGTCTACATTTTATCCAGGCTGTATCACATCCGGCCGTGATTGGGAGTCCTATAGGGCAGCGCACAATTGGCCCAGCGTTGTCCGGGTTTGGCCGGAGTAGGCCGTCATTGTAACTAAAAATTTGCTCTTAACTGACTTGCCTAGTTAAATAAAGGTTCAATTTAAAAACACATACAAAACAAATGTGCTGATGTGATATTTCTCGGAATCTTTTAATGGAAGCTTTGAATTCAATAACTATTGTGAAACAAAAAACAGGCATTTCAATAACAATATACACTACAGTTCAAAAGTTTGGGGTCACTTAGAAATGTCCTTGTTTTTGAAAGAAAAGCCCATTTTATGTCCATTAAAATGACATCAAATTGATCAGAAACACAGTGTAGACGTTGTTAATGTTGTTAGGCCAGTTTTATTGCTTCCTTAATCAGAACAACAGTTTTCAGCTGTGCTAAGATAATTGCATAAGGGTTTTCTAATGATCAATTAGCCTTTTAAAACGATACACTTGCATTAGCTGACACAACATGCCATTTGAACACAGGAGTGAGGGTTGCTGGTAATGGGCCTCTGTACGCCTATGTAGATATTCCATTTTTTTTTTTTAAATCAGCCGTTTCCAGCTACAATAGTCATTTACAACATTAACAATGTCTACACTGCATTTCTAATCAACTTGATGTCATTTTAATGGATTAGAAATGAGCTTTTCTTTCAAAAACTAGGACATTTCTAAGTGACCCCGAACTTTTGAACGGTAGTATATCTGTTAGTTCATATTTACATTGAGAATGCAGTACAGCGTATTACACAATATGTTTTAAATGCATCACAGACACAGAGTTACAGTTACTGCAACATTTATAACAGAGGTCTATTTACTTCATAACCCACACGTCTCTGTTAATACTTCAGTAGCTGGCAGTTGAGAAGTCATCAAGTTCCTCACATGGTTACCAGGCTCTTAAAAAGGGCAGTGAAGCTTATTATTCCCTCATTCTGTGCAATAAGTAGCTGTCACAATAATATCACTGACATTTCAACTATCCACTAGCACTTAACCCTAATGTTAAACATAACCCTTATCCTAACCTTAACCCTTAAGCTAACACTTATTCTAACCATAAGCGTAACCTTAGCAAGCAATTTCTTATCAACAAATAGCTTATTCATAGTATGTACAGAATCTCTAGATGGGTTATCCAGATTTTCCAAAGAAAGTGTGACCGAAAGTGCTTCTTGACTCACAGTATTTCTTTTGCAATCTTACAAAAATTGCAAAAGGTATACAATTTCACATCGTACCACGTGAGAGTAGGCTAAAATAATCGGTAGGCTAAAATCAACACATCCTGCATAGCTTGTTTGGCAATTACAGTTTCACTTCATTACAAAGGTTAGCTTATCACAAAATGCTTTAACTTTACGGAGACAGCATCCTGAAAAGCTAATTGTTATTAATATATGTCCATATTAGTTGCTCAAGACCAAGGATTTTTTATTTCCTTGCTCACGACCAGCTATTGTTCAGCACCCAATTTAGAAGGTTCCAACAGTGATAGAACTATTGTTGGTTAAGGGCTTGTAAGTAAGCAATTCACTGTTGTATTTGGCGCATGTGATATTTAAAATGTAATTTGATATCCATTTTATCTAAGCATCTAGTCTAGTGGCTTGGGACTGAGTTTGTAGAGCTATTTTGCAATCATTTATAGAAGCTCCAGTTCCCTATACAATGTCTGCTTCTCTCATCTGATTAAACTCCTCTGATTACACTAGAAAAACAGGAAGAAACAGCGGTGATGAAGTTGAAGTCGCAAGTCAGTCACAAGATCAAACTGTAAGATACATTGTGAGATACAATGTACATTACAACTGAAATGTGAAAACAAAGAATCACTGGTCCAAATATTTTAAAGCACTGATTATAGCTGGCACAGTGGCCAGGACAAATCCCTACAGGGAAGACATCTAGAGGGGAACCATACTCTGGGTGGGACTGTGTGGTGGTGCATGTGTTCATGTGAATGTGTCTGAATGAACATGAGGCTACATAGCAGAGTGCATGTTCTGCACTGTGTGCATTGTTAGGTGTGGGTGTGATGGAATGAAGCATCCTGAGGATGTGGTCACTAACAACAATCAGCATTAGCATTAGACACAATATCTACAATACAATGTCATCTAGAGATTTAAACAGCTGCTTCTGTTCGCTATGGAGCCGCTGGCTCACATTCTTGCACTCCACCATAGAAATGTGTGTGATGGCTGTTTCCGAGCATCCTTTCCCCCTCCCCACCTTTTTCAGATGGTCCTTGATGTAGAGGCGGAACTTCCTGGTGGCGAAGCAGTACACTACAGGGTCCAGGAGGCAGTTGAGCCCCATCAGCATCAAGGTGACCTGGTGGGCATCGTTAAGCCACTGCCTGGTCCGCTGGCCCCAGTCCATTCTGCCCCAGCCCTCCTTGATCTCCAGTACAGCCAGAGTCCAGGGGCCCTGGACCACGTGGTGGGGGAGGAAGCACACCACGAACACCCCCACCACGGCACACAGCATCTGCAGGGCCTGGCTGGGATGAACTGGAGCCCCGAGTCTGGGTAGGGGACTGGGCGAGCAGGGCACGGGCGATGAGCAGGTTACAGACTACTACGAGGAAGAAGACCAAGACAAAGCACCACACGATGATGAGGTGGGTAGTGGCCACCGTCCGTCCCTACAATCTACACCCCCCACTCTTGGCTTTGAACATTTCTTTGATGAGTGTGTTGATGGGTATGGTTTAGCAAAACAAAGACAATGTGTTCATGGTGTGTCATGTGAAGTGTAGTCAGGCTAGAGAGGTGTGGTTAATGTGGTTGAGGCTAAGGTTATGGGGTCAAACCTTTCCACAGATGGTTCTACATGGAACCCAAAAAGGGTTCTACCTGGAACCCATAAGTGTCCTACCTGAAACCCAATTTGGTTCTACCTGGAACCAAGAAAGCTAAGGTAACTGAACAAAGTGACTATCGCCCCTTAGCACTCACTTCTGTCACCATCATATGCTTCGAAAGACAAGTCAAGAATCATATTACCTCCACCCTACCTGTTACCCTAGACCCACTTCAATTTACTAACCGCCCCAATAGGTCCACAGACGATGCAATTGCCATCACACTGCACACTGCCCTAACCCATCTGGAAAAGAGGAATACCTATGTAAGAATGCTGTACATTGACTACAGCTCAGCATTCAACACCATAGTACCCTCCAAACGCATCATTAAGCTTGAGACCCTGTGTCTCGACACCCCCCACTGCAACTGGACCCTGGACTTCCTGATGGGCCACCCCCAGGTGGTGAAGGTAAGAAGCAACATCTCCACTCCGCTGAGCCCCACAAGGGTGAGTTCTCAGCACTCTCCTGTACTCACTGTTCATCCTGTGTGGCAATGTACACCTCCAACTCAATCATCAAGTTTGCAGACGACACTACAGTTGTAGGCTTGACTACCAACAACGAGGCGACAGCCTACAGGGAGGAGGTGAGGGCCCTCGGAGTGTGATGTCAGGAAAATAACCTCACACTCCATGTCAGCAAAACAAAAGAGATGATCGTGGACTTCAGGAAACAAAAAAGGGAACACCCCCTTATCCACATCGACGGGTCAGGAGTGGAGGAGGGGGAAAGTTTTAACTTCTACTTCATCACAATCCCGGATCCGGGAGCACCCCCATCAGTAAAAAGCTGACTAGCATAGTCTAGCATAGCGTCACAAGTAAATACTAGCATCTAAATATCATTAAATCACAAGTCCAAGACGCCAGATGAAAGATACACATCTTGTGAATCCAGCCATCATTTCTGATTTTTAAAATGTTTTACAGGGAAGACACAATATGTATTTCTATTAGCTAACCACGATAGCAAAAGACACAACTTTTTTCCCACCATTTTTTTCCTGCATAGGTAACTATCACAATTTCGACCAAATAAAGATATAAATAGTCACTAACCAAGAAACAACTTCATCAGATGACAGTCTGATGACATATTTATTGTATAGCATATGTTTTGTTAGAAAAATGTGCATATTTCAGGTATAAATCATAGTTTTACCTTGCAGCCACCATCACAACTCTCACCAAAGCAACTAGAATAACTACAAAGACCAACGTGAATTACCTAAATACTCATCATAAACCATTTATGAAAAATACACAGCGTACAGCAAATGAAAGACAAAGATCTTGTGAATCCGGCCAATATTTCAGATTTTTTAAGTGTTTTACAGCGAAAACACAATATAGCATTATATTAGCTTACTACAATAGCCAACCACACAACAGAATTGATTCAAGCCAACAATAGCGACAACGAATAAACCAACAAAAGATATACATTTTTTCACTAACCTTCTCAAACTTCTTCAGATGACAGTCCTATAACATCATATTACACAATACATATAGAGTTTGTTCGAAAATGTGCATATTTAGCGGCACAGTGGTTATACAATGAGAATAGTAGCCAAGCTGCCAAAAATATGTCGGGAGAAATCTTGGGAGAGGCACCTAATCTAATCAGTAACTAATCACAAACTTGACTAAAAAATACAGGATGGACAGCAAATGAAAGATACATTAGTTCTTAATGCAACCGCTGTGTTAGATTTTTAAAATTAACCTGTTTGGGCTGCAAGCTGAATATTGAAAAAACTGGAAAATGTGTGCACATTTTCAAACGGCCTCCTAAGAAACTTTTTATTTTCCAATATGCATATATTTACTACTGTTGGATAGATAACAGTCTATAGTTTCTAAAAAGGTTTGAATTGTTTCTCTAAGTCGAACAGAAATATTTTTACAGCCATTTTCCCAGCCGAATTGAGATTTCCAAAATGCGATGTGTCTCTTTAAGACCTTCTCTATAAAAGGCCCTTTGACTTGGGACCATATAAACACGTCACACGCCTTCGTCAGGCTGTAATGCGGAAGTGAGAATTGAAAGGAGTCGAATATCTCGTCCATGGACTGAATAACACACCTTCTTGTGAGACCTGCGCAGTTAAATAAAAATTCCGGGCGCGAAGCATAATTTGGTCTCGGCTTCTGGAACAAGGTAGATAACGGTGAATATGATGTCTGACTACGATATTATTTGATACATGTCACAAAATCATCCTAAAGTATGTTTTTTCAATATACTTTAATTATATTATTGCAATTTATTCTGAACTTTAGATGTGATACGACGGAAGAATTTTTTGAAGAAACGCTGTGTAGCGCCGCAATGCTATTGTGCTTGCTAACCAAAGAGGGAAATAATTCGTTCTGGAACCCAACTAAAGACTCTACTGGACATTGGACCCCGTTACAACATTCTGATGGAATATCAACAAAGATAAGACCCAATTTGGGATGCTTTTTCATATATCTGTTGAGCTGTGCTGTGCTAACTGTGCTAGGCTAGTGCTTGACCAATGCTAGTGCTGACTTATGCTAGCTTATGTTGTTAGCTAATATAACGCTATATTGTGTTTTCGCTGTAAAACACTTCAAAAATCGGAAATGTTGGCTTTATTCACACGATATCTGTCTATCATTAGCTATCCACCATATGTTTTTCTGAAATGTTTTATGAGGTGTAATTAGTAGCCGACGTTGGTGTATGTATTTTCTCTGGCTACTCCCGTCTGGATTCAGACTCTAGCTATGTGTTAGCATTTTTGGGTAGCATCAATGTAAAACTGATTTATAGCTAAAATGTGCACTTTTTATGAACAAAACATAGATTTATTGTGTAACATGTTATATGACTGTCATCTGAGGTAGTTTTTTCTGGGCTCTTTAGGTTGGTTTTAGTTTATTTCGGTTGGCTTGTGCATGCTACTTGAATCATAATTCATACTTCATAATCATATCCATACGTGTCTGTCCACTTTTGTATTTGGTGGTGAACTAACATAAATATATGTGGTGTTTTCTCTGTAAAACATTTAAAAAATCGGACATGTTGGCTGGATTGACAAGATGTTTATCTTTCAAATGCTGTATTGGACTTGTTAATGTGTAAAAGTTAAATATTTTTAAAAAATAGATTTTGAATTTCGCGCCCTGCAGCTGTTGTCATTTTCGTCCGATTTCGGGCTTGCAGCCCAAACAGGTTAACGTTAACACGACATACATGGTGCGTTAAAGCGAGACCACACCGAAATTAATGGCAGAAAATGAGTTTTACATTTTTCAACAGAACAACGAATTAACATCATAAATAGTTCTTACTTTTTGATGAGCTTTCATCAGAATCTTGGGCAAGTTGTCCTTTGTCCAAAAGAATCGTTGCTCGGTTGTAGATTGTCGCCTTCAACTTTGGAATTAGCAGTAAACATTAGCCATGTGGCCCAGACGTGCCCAACTCACTAGAACGCAGCACAAAGAAATATCCGAAAATCGCAATATACTGATATAAACTAATATAACTCGGTTTAAAATAACAACATTATGATGTCTTTAACCTGTAACGAGCCTCTACCCCAGATCCGGGAGCACCCCCCCCCCCCCCCCCCCCCCCCACACTGATTAGCATCGCTAGCATAGCGTCACAATTAAATAGTAGCATCTAAATATCATTAAATCACAAGTCCAAGACACCGAATGAAAGATACAGATCTTGTGAATAAAGCCAACATTTCAGATTTTTTAAATGTTTTACAGGGAAGACACAATATGTAAATCTATTAGCTAAACACGTTAGCAAAAGACACTATTTTTCTTTGTCCACCATTTTTTCTCAACACCAGTAGCTATCACCAATTCGGCTAAACTAAGATATTGATAGCCACTAACCAAGAAAAAACCTCATCAGATGACAGTCTGATAACATATTTATGGTATAGGATAGGTTTTGTTAGAAAAATGTGCATATTTCAGGTATAAATCATAGTTTGCCATTGCAGCCAGCATCACAAATCTCACCAAAGCTCCTAGAATTACTACAGACAGCAACGTGTATTACCAATTTACTCATCATAAAACATTTCTTAAAAATACACAGCACATAGCAATGGACAGACACAGATCTTGTGAATTCAGACAACATTTCAGATTTTCTAAGTGTTTTACGGCGAAAACACAATAAATCGTTATATTAGCATACCACATACGCAAACGTTACCCGAGCACTGATTCTAGCCAAAGAGAGCGATATCGTATCATCGCCAAAATATATAAATTTTTTCACTAACCTTCTCAGAATTCTTTAGATGACACTCCTGTAACATCATATTACAACATACATATACAGTTTGTTCGAAAATGTGCATATTTAGCCATAAAAAAACGTGGTTATACAATGAAAATAGTAGCAAAACAAGCCTGGAAATGTCGGTCGCCATCTTTGAGTGATCTAGTTTAATCAATAGCTAATCATATACTTGACTAAAAAATACAGGGTTGACAGGAATCGAAAGACAAATTAGTTCTTAATGCAATCGCTGATTTACATTTTTTAAATTATCCTTACTTTTCAATACAGGTTGCGCCAAGCGAAGCTATACAAAACAAAATGGCGGCGTAAGCGTTTAACAATTTGACAGAAACACGATTTATCATCATAAATTGTTCTTACTGTGAGCTGTTCTTCCATCAGAATCTTGGGCAAAGAATCCTTTCTTGGGTCTAATCTTCTTTTGGTCGAAAGATGTTGTCACGTTCCTGACCTATTTCTGTTAATTTGTTATATGTTTAGTTGGTCAGGACGTGAGTTTGGGTGGGCATTCTATGTTTTCTGTTTCTGTGTTGGTTTTGGGTTGCCTGGTATGGCTCTTAATTAGAGGCAGGTGTTTGGAGTTCCTCTAATTAAGAGTCATATTTAGGTAGGCGTTGTCACAGTGTTCGTTGTGGGTGATTGTCTTCCGTGTCTGTGTCTGTACACCACGCGGGACTGTTTATGGTTTGTTCGGTTTGTGTAGCCTATGTTCCTATTCGTGCGTTTTTCTTGTTTTATGTAAGTACGTCGTCTAGGTCTGTCTACACCGTTTGTTGTTTTTGTTAGTTTAATCAAGTTCGTGTTTTCGTTAATAAAATTATGTCATTTCACTACGCTGCGCCTTGGTTCCCTCAATACTCCTCCTCTTCAGATGAAGAGGAGGAGGACTGCCGTTACAGAATCACCCACCAAGAATCCAGAACCAAGCAGCGTAATTTGGAGCAACGAGGAAGTATACAGGACTTGTGGAGTTGGGAGAAAATATTTAACTGAGAAGGACCATGGGCTAAAGTGAATCACCGTCCATGGGAACAGCTGGAGGCAGCTCGGAGAGTGGAGGAAAAGAGAGAGAGGAACCTGAGCTATGAGGGAACGCGTCTTGCACGGAAGCCCAAAAAGCCCGTGAGTAACACCCAAAAATTTCTTGGGAGGGGGCTAAGAGGTGGTGGGCCAAGGGCAGGAAGGAGACCTGCGCCCACTTCCCAGGCTTACCGTGGAGAGCGGGAGTACGGGCAGGCGCCGTGTTACGCAGTAGAGCGCACGGTGTCTCCTGTACGAGTGCATAGGCCAGTGCGGGTTATTCCACCTCCCCGCACTGGTAGGGCTAGATTGGGCATTGAGCCAGGTGTCATGAGGCCGGCTCAACGCGTCTGGTCTCCAGTGCGTCTCCTCGGGCCGGCATACATGGCACCTGCCTTACGTATGGTTTCCCCGGTTCGCCTACATAGGCCGGTGCGGGTTATTCCACCTCCCCGCACTGGTCGGGCAACCGGGAGCATTCAACCAGGTAAGGTTGGGCAGGCTCAATGCTCAAGAGAGTCAGTACGCCTGCACGGTCCGGTATTTCCGGCGCCACCTCCCCGCCCCAGCCTAGTACCTACAGTGCCTACACTACGCACTAGGCTACCAGTGCGTCTCCTGAGCCCAGTTCCTCCTCTACGCACTCTCCCTGTAGTGCGTGTATCCAGTTCGGTGCCTCCAGTTCCGGCACCACGCACTAAGCCTCCTGTGCGTCTCCAGAGCCCTGTACACACTGTTTCTTCTCCCCCTACTAATCCTGATGTGCTTGTCCTCAGCCCGGTGTCACCAGTGCCGGTACCACGCACCAGGTATAGAGTGGGCTTTGAGAGTACAGTGTGCCCTGTCCCTGCTCCCCGCACTAGTATGAAGGTGCGTGTCCTTAGCCTGGTGCCTCCAGTTCCGGCACCACGCACCAGGTCTACAGTGTGCCTTATCCGGCCAGAGCCATCCGTCTCCCCAGCGCCATCTGAGCCATCCGTCTCACCAGCGCCATCTGAGCCATCCGTCTCACCAGCGCCATCTGAGCCATCCGTCTCCCCAGCGCCGTCTGAGCCATCCGTCTGCAATGAGCCTGCAAAGCCGCCCGTCTGCCATGAGCCTGCAAAGCCGCCCGTCTGCCATGAGCCTACAGAGCCGTCCGCCAGACAGGAGCCGCTAGAGCCGCCCGCCAGACAGGAGCCGCTAGAGCCGTCCGTCAGACAGGATCTGCCAGAGCCGCCAACCAGACAGGATCTGCCAGAGCCGCCAACCAGACAGGATCTGCCAGAGCCGCCAACCAGACAGGATCTGCCAGAGCCGCCAGCGATCCATGAGCGTCGAGAGCCGTCAGCCTGCCATGAGCGTCGAGAGCCGTCAGCCAGCCATGAGCGTCGAGAGCCGTCAGCCAGCCATGAGCGTCGAGAGCCGTCAGCCAGCCATGAGCGTCGAGAGCCGTCAGCCAGCCATGAGCGTCGAGAGCCGTCAGCCAGCCATGAGCGTCGAGAGCCGTCAGCCAGCCATGAGCGTCGAGAGCCGTCAGCCAGCCATGAGCGTCGAGAGCCGTCAGCCAGCCATGAGCGTCGAGAACCGTCAGCCTGCCATGAGCGGCCAGATTCGTCAGTCAGCCATGAGCTGCCCTTCAGCCAGAAACGGCTATATACCCAGAACTGCCCCTCAGTCCAGAGCTGTCTCTCTGTCCGGAGCTGCCTTTCAGTCCGGAGTTGCCCCTCTATCATGATCTCCCTCTCTATCTTGAGCTACCTCTATTTTCTGATCTATCCCTCTGTCTGGTGCTATCCCTCTGTCTTGATTTATCTCTCTGTCCCGGTGCTGTCCATGTTATTGATGTTACTAAGAGGATTTTGTGGGGGTAAATTGAGGGTGGACATTTTTAGGGGGAGAGGGAGGTTAGGATTGATTATGGTGGGGTGGGGACCTCGCCCGGAGCCTGAGCCACCACCGTGGTCAGATGCCCACCCAGACCCTCCCCTAGACTTTGTGCTGGTGCGCCCAGAGTTCGCACCTTATGGGGGGGGTTATGTCACGTTCCTGACCTATTTCTGTTAATTTGTTATATGTTTAGTTGGTCAGGACGTGAGTTTGGGTGGGCATTCTATGTTTTCTGTTTCTGTGTTGGTTTTGGGTTGCCTGGTATGGCTCTTAATTAGAGGCAGGTGTTTGGCATTCCTCTAATTAAGAGTCATATTTAGGTAGGCGTTGTCACAGTGTTCGTTGTGGGTGATTGTCTTCAGTGTCTGTGTCTGTACACCACGCGGGACTGTTTATGGTTTGTTCGGTTTGTGTAGCCTATGTTCCTATTCGTGCGTTTTTCTTGTTTTATGTAAGTACGTCGTCTAGGTCTGTCTACACCGTTTGTTGTTTTTGTTAGTTTAATCAAGTTCGTGTTTTCGTTAATAAAATTATGTCATTTCACTACGCTGCGCCTTGGTTCCCTCAATACTCCTCCTCTTCAGATGAAGAGGAGGAGGACTGCCATTACAGATGTCCACTTGTCCGTCGAAATGCCCACTAACGTACGACCGGGACCCCGAAATGTGCCCAGCGCGTCAAAGTGCACAACAAAGCAATGCCTCAAAATCGCACTAAAAGGATATAAATTGCTATACAACGGTTCAAATTAACTACCTTATGATGCTGTTAACACCTATAACGGGTAAAAACATGACCGGAGAAATATTACTGGCTAAACTAACGCTTGGAAGGAGGCGAGTCCGATGTCCTTCGCGCGCAAGGCGCAGGCAGCAAAGGGAAGCTACTTCCGCTATTTGGTGTCTTATAGAGAAACTGATTGCGCAATCGACACCATTCAAAGCGTCATCACGCACTGACATCCAGGGGAAGACGTAAGCAGTGTCTGTTTCTCCATAGCATTTACAGTGAGCTTTAAACTGACTCCAGATCAGTGGCCAAAATGTTTGAAATCTGACTCCCTATCATGACAAGTGCTGTAGATTGAGTTCTGTTTCACTCAGAGACAAAATTTCAACGGCTATAGAAACTAGAGAGTGTTTTCTATCCAATAATAGTAATAATATGCATATTGTACGAGCAAGAATTGAGTAGGAAGCCGTTTAATCTGTAATGCAAATTATGCTAATGAGAAAACAGCACCCCCTATAGTCGCAAGAAGTTAACACCTATATCGAATAAAATCAGAGCCGGATATATCTAAGGCCTATAACGGTAGCTTCCCAGAACGCCATCCTGAGGTCTGTCTTGCGTCATGGCGAAAATTGAAAAGAGTGGACCCCACGTTCCCAAACCCTTTATATGGCCTCAGATCTGCCTAGCAACCTGATTCCAATTCTCACTATTTGCTGACATTTAGGGGAAGGCGTATGCAGTGCATCTCGACCAATAGACGACTTGCAAATTAATAAACTGACCTCAGAACAGCCTTACTGATCTCAGATTTCTCACTTCCTCACAGGAAAATTGCTCCAACTTGATTTCTGTTTTACTCACAGATATAATTCAAACGGTTTTAGAAACTAGAGAGTGTTTTCTATCCAATAGTAATAATAATATGCATATTGTACAAGCAAGAATTGAGTACGAGGCTGTTTAATTTGGGAATGAAATTTATACAAAGTGAAAACAGCACCCCCTATTGAGAAAAGGTTTTAAGTTCCTCTGTGTACATATCAACCAACAAACTGAAATGGTCCACGCACACGCAACAGCGCCACTTCAACCTCAGGAGGCTGAAAAAATGTTTCTTGTCTCCGAAAACACTCACTAACTTTTACAGGTGCACAATTGAGAGCATCCTGTCAGGCTGTATCACCGCATGGTATCGCAACTGCACCGCCGGCAAACGGAGGGTTCTCCAGAGGGGGGTGGGGTCTGCACAACATATCACCGGGGGCAAACTACCTGCCCTCCAGGACCCCTACAACACCCGATGTCACAGGAAGGCAAAAAGGATAATGAAGGACAATAACCACCCGAGCCACTACCTGTTCACCCCGCTTCCATCCAGAAGGTGAGGTCAGTACAGGTGCATCAGAGCTGGAACAGAGAGATTGAAAAACATCTTTAATCTCAACGCCATCAGATTGTTAAACGGCCACCAATAGCACAGAGTCGGCTGGCTACCTAGAGACTTGATATCATTGGCCACTTGAATAAATGGAACACTAGTCAATTTAATAATGCCACTTTAAGAATGTTTACCTATCTCGCGTTACTCATCTCATATGTACAGTTGAAGTCGGAAGTTTATGTACACCATAGCCAAATAAATTTATACTCAGTTTTTCATAATTCCAGACATTTAATCATAGTAAAAAACACCCTGTCATAGGTCAGTTAGGATCATCACTTTATTTTAAGAATGTGAAATATCAGGATAGTAATAGAGAGAATGATTTATTTGAGCTTTTATTTCTTTCATCACATTCCCAGTGAGTCAGAAGTTTAAATACACTCAACTAGTATTTGGTAGCATTGCCTTTAAATTGTTTAACTTGGGACAAACGTTTCGGTTAGCCTTCCACAAGCTTCCCACAATAAGTTGGGTGAATTTTGGCTCATTCCTCCTGACAGAGCTGGTGTAACTCCTTGCTCGCACATGCTTTTACAGTTCTGCCCACAAATGTTCTATAGGATTGAGGTCAGGGCTTTGTTGTGATGGCCACTCCAATACCTTGACTTTCTTGTCCTTAAGCCATTTTGCCACAACTTTGGAAGTATGCCTGGGGTCATTGTCCATTTGGAAGACCCATTTGCGACCAAGCTTTAACTTCGTGACTGATGTTTTGAGATGTTACTTCAATATATCCACATAATTTTCTTTCCTCATGATGCCATCCATTTTGTGAAGTGCACCAGTCACTCCTGCCCAAAAGCTCCTCCACAACATGATGCTGCCACCACAGTGCTTCACGGTTGGGATGGTGTTCTTCGGCTTGCAAGCCTCCCCCTTTTTCTCCAAACATAACGATGGTCATTATGGCCAAACAGTTATATTTTTGTTTCATCAGACGAGAGGACATTTCTCCAAAAAGTACGATCTTTGTCCCCATGTGCAGTTGCAAACCGTAGTCTGGATTTTTTATGGCGGATTTGGAGAAGTGTCTTCTTCCTTGCTGAGCGGCCTTTCAGGTTATGTCGACATAGGACTCGTTTTACTGTGGATATAGATACTTTTGTACCTGTTTCCTCCAGCATATTCACACGGTCCTTTGCTGTTGTTCTGGGATTGATTTGCACTTTTTGCACCAAGGTGCTTTCAACTCTAGGAGACAGAACGTGTCTCCTTCCTGAGCGGTATGACGGCTGCGTGGTCCCATATACTTGCGTACTATTGTTTGTACAGATGAACGTGGCAACTTCAGGCATTTGGAAATTGCTCCCAAGGATGAACCAGACTTGTGGAGGTCTACAATTTTTTTCTGAGGTCTTGTCTAATTTCTTTGAATTTTCTTATGATGTCAAGCAAAGAGGCACTGAGTTTGAAGGTTGGCATTGAAATATATCCACAGGTACACCTCCAATTGACTCAAATGACGTCAATAAGCCTAACAGAAGCTTCTAAAGCCATGGCATAACTTTCTGGAATTTTCCAAGTGTTTAAAGGCAGAGTCAACTTTGTGTATGTAAACTTCTGACCCACTGGAATTGTGATACAGTGAATTATAAGTGAAATAATCTGTCTGTAAACAATTGTTGGAAAAATGACTTGTGCCATGCACAAAGTAGATGTCTTAACCGACTTGCCAAAACTATAGTTTGTTAACAAGAAATTTGTGGAGTGGTTGAAAAACAAGTTTTAATGACTCCAACTTAAACTTCTTATGGCTGCAATCCCGTCACCGGGATGATATGACAACAGCCAGTAAAAGTGCAGGGCGCCAAATTCAAACAACAGAAATCTCATAATTAAAATTCCTCAGACATTCATGTGTCTTATATCATTTTAAAGGTAATCTTGTTGTTAATCCCACCAAAGTGTCCGATTTCAAATATGCTTTTCAGCGAAAGCACTACAAACGATTATGTTAGGTCACCACAAAACCACAATAAACACAGCCATTTTTTCCAGCGAAAGATATCTTTCACAAAAAGCAGAAATAGAGATAAAATGAATCACTAACCTTTGATTGTCTTCATCAGATGACACTCATAGGACTTCATGTTACACAATACATGCATGTTTTGTTTGATAAAGTTTATATTTATATAAAAAAATCTGAGTTTATATTGGCGCGTTACATTCACTGGTTCCAAAAACATCAAGTGATTTTGCATAGCCACATCGTTTCAACAGAAATACTCATCATAAATGTAGATGATAATACACTGAAATAACAAAAATAACTAAGAATAACGACCGAAACAGTTCTGGCTGGTGCAGACACACAACAGGAAACAACTACTCACAAAACACAGGTGGGATGAGGCAACCTAAGTATGGTTCTCAATCAGAGAAAACGATAGACACCTTTCTCTGATTGAGAACCACACTCGGCCAAACACATAGAAATATAAAACATAGAACAAAAACATAGAATGCCCACCACAACTCACGCCCTGACCAAACCAAAATAGAGACATAACAAAGGAACTAAGGTCAGGGCGTGACATCTTGTATGTTGTTACAATTACACCATGAGCCGTTAATCATGAAACATACATTACCGCCCTTCTTCTTACCAGAGAGATGTTTGCTCCTGTTGGTGCGATGCACTGACAATCCTGTTGGCTGTACGGACTCCAACAGCATGTCCCCAGCTAGCCATGTCTCCGTGAAACAGAGTATGTTACAATCCCGGATATCTCTTTGGAAAGCAACTCTTGCCCCAATTTTGGCGACTTTGTTAACTTGGGACTGGACGCTAGCGAGTAATATACAGCGGTGGGTGATGTGCGCGCACCCGAAGACTCACAAGAAGACCACTCCGGCACCCTCTCCTCCGGCGGCGTTGTTTTGGGTCGGCCTCTGGAATCAGTTCAAATGCCCTGGGAGGTGCAGACAGACGATTCGCATTGGGAAAGTTGTATTCCTGGTCGTAGTGCTGGTTGGGCTGGTTAGTTGACGTCTCTCTGATATCCAATAGTTCTTCCCGGCTGTATGTAATAAGACTTAAGGTTTTCTGGGCTAACAATGTAAGACATAATACATAAAAACAAAATGCTGCACAGTTTCCTAAGGACTTGAGCTAAGCTGCCATCTCTATCGGAGCCCTCTTTATAAATACATTTTTATTTTATTTTATTTATTTAGTCCTTCTTACATCAGCTGATATCTCAAAGTGCTGTACAGAAACCCAGCCTAAAACCCCAAACAGCAAGCAATGCAAGTGTAGAAGCACGGTGGCTAGGAAAAACTCCCTAGAAAGGCCAAAACCTAGGATGAAACCTATAGAGGAACCAGGCTATGTGGGGTGGCCAATCATATGACCTACTGAAGAGATGAGTCTTCAGTAAAGACTTAAAGGTTGAGACCGAGTCTGCGTCTCTCACATGGGTAGGCAGACCATTCCATAAAAATTGAGCTCTATAGGAATTCTAGGGACAATTAGGAGGCCTGCATCTTGTGACCGTAGCGTACGTGTAGGCATGTACGGCATGACCAAATCAGAAAGATAGGTAGGAGCAAGCCCATGTAATGCTTTGTAGGTTAGCAGTAAAATCTTGAAATCAGCCCTTGCCTTAACAGGAAGCCAGTGTAGGGAGGCTAGCACTGGAGTAATATAATAAAAAAAAATTGGTTCTAGTCAGGATTCTAGCAGCCGTATTTAGCACTAACAAAAGTTTATTTAGTGCTTTATCCGGGTAGCCGGAAAGTAGAGCATTGCAGTAGTTTAACCTAGAAGTAAGAAAAGCATGGATACATTTTTCTGCATCATTTTTGGACAGAAAGTTTCTGATTTTTGCAATGTTACGTAGTTGGAAAAAAGTTGTCCTTGAAACAGTCTTGATATGTTCGTCAAAAGAGAGATCAGGGTCCAGAGTAACGCCGAGGTTCTTCACCGTTTTATTTGAGATGACTGTACAGCCATCAAGATTAATTGTCAGATTCAAAAGAAGATCTCTTTGTTTCTTGGGGCCTAGAAAAAGCGTCTCTGTTTTGTCCGAGTTTAAAAGTAGAAAGTTTGCAGACATCCACTTTCTTATGTCTGAAACACAGGCTTCTAAGCAAGGTTAAGTTTGGTGCTTCACCATTTTTCATTGAAATGTACAGCTGTGTGTCATCCGCATAGAAGTGAAAGTTAACATTATGTTTTCGAATGACATCCCCTAGAGGTAAAATATATAGTGAAAACAATAGTGGTCCTAAAACGGAACCTTGAGGAACACCGAAATGTATTGATTTGTCAGAGGACAAACCATTCACAGACAAACTGATATCTTTCCGACAGATAAGATCTAAACCAGGCCAGAACTTGTCCGTGTAGACCAATTTGGGTTTCCAATCTCTCCAAAAGAATGTGGTGATCGATGGTATCAAAAGCAGCACTAAGGTCTAGGAGCACGAGGACAGATACAGAGCCTCGGTCTGACGCCATTAAAAGGTAATTTACCACCTTCACAAGTGCAGTCTCAGTGCTATGATGGGGTCTAAAACCAGACTGAAGCATTTCGTATACATTGTTTGTCTTTAGGAAGGCAGTGAGTTGCTGCGCAACAGCTTTTTCTAACATTTTTGAGAGGAATGGAAGATTCGATATAGGCCGATAGTTTTTTATATTTTCTGGGTCAAGGTTTGGCTTTTTCAAGAGAGGCTTTATTACTGCCACTTTTAGTGAGTTTGGTCCACATCCAGTGGATAGAGAGCCATCTATAATGTTCAACATAGGCGGGCCAAGCACAGGAAGCAGCTCTTTCAGTAGTTTAGTTGGAATAGGGTCCAGTATGCAGTTTGAAGGTTTAGAGGCCATGATTATTTTCATCATTGTGTCAAGAGATATAGTACGTAAACACTTGAGTGTCTCTCTTGATCCTAGGTCCTGGCAGAGTTGTGCAGACTCAGGACAACTGAGCTTTGGAGGAATAAGCAGATTTAAAGAGGAGTCCGTAATTTGCTTTCTAATGATCATGATCTTTTCCTCAAAGAAGTTCATGAATTTATTACTGCTGAAGTGAAAGCCATCCTCTCTTGGGGAACGCAGCTTTTAAGTTATCTTTGCGACAGTATCAAAAATACATTTCGGATTGTTCTTATTTTCCTCAATTAAGTTGGATAAATAGGATGATCGAGCAGCAGTGAGGTCTCTTCGATACTGCACGGTACTGTCTTTCCAAGCTATTCGGAAGACTTCCAGTTTGGTGTGGCTCCATTTCTGTTCCCATTTTCTGGAAGCTTGCTTCAGAGCTCGGGTATTTTCTGTATACCAGGGAGCTAGTTTCTTATGACAAATGTTTTTAGTTTTTAGGGGTGCAACTGCATCTAGGGTATTGCGCAAGGTTAAATTGAGTTCCTCAGTTAGGTGGTTAACTGATTGTTGTGCTCTGACGTCCTTGGGTAGGCAGACGGAGTCTGGAAGGGCATCAAGGAATCTTTGGGTTGTCTGAGAATTTATAGCACGACTTTTGATGCTCCTTGGTTGGGGTCTGAGCAGATTATTTGTTGTGATTGCAAAATTAATAAAATGGTGATCCGATAGTCCAGGATTATGAGGAAAAACATTAAGATCCACAACATTTATTCCACGGGACAAAACTAGGTCCAGAGTATGACTGGGACAGTGAGTAGGTCCGGAGACATGTTGTACCAAACCCACTGAGTCGATGATGGCTCCGAAAGCCGTTTGGAGTGGGTCTGTGGACTTTTCCATGTGAATATTAAAGTCACCAAAAATCAGAATATTATCTGCTATGACTACAAGGTCCGATAGGAATTCAGGGAACTCAGTGAGGAATGCTGTATATGGCCCAGGAGGCCTGTAAACAGTAGCTATAAAAAGTGATTGAGTAGGCTGCATAGATTTCATGACTAGAAGCTCAAAAAATGAAAACGTCTTTTTTTTTTTGTAAATTGAAATTTGCTATAGTAAATGTTATCAACACCTCCTATACCTCCGCCGCTTATTATGTCATTATTCTGTTTTTATAACTTTGGATTGCATTTATCAATAGTTTTATGTTGTCAAACCCTGCTATTCAATGTATGTATCAATATTTGATGCACAGTAGTACTTTATAGCATAGGTTTGTAAAGTTTATAATTTTAGTGTAAGCCTGTGGCACATCAATGTCAATACAGTTCAATTGACTATTCCTCCTCTCCCCTTAGGCAGTGTGTATGCAGGAGTGGCAGGGTTGGTGCTGGTTCCCCTTGCCGGGTTCTTACTGCCCTTATTGCTGCTGTGGCTCTGGAGGCAGCAGAGCAAAGAGAGGGCCGGTCAAGAGACCTTGGCCACCAATAGTGCACCGGCCAAAGGTGAGTGACACTGTCATGTGTACTCCACTGTATCAACAGTTCTGCCAAGTGTTCGGCTATACTGCAGATAGAGGCACCTATGTAGGCACATATGTTTCAATCTATGATTCAGTTTGTAAGTGATCACAATATAGGACTGTAGTAGGTTTCTGAAAAGCCTACAATGTTCATTCAGACATTGTGAGTGTTGGTTTGATTTACTGTGATGTATTTTCCATGCACTTCCAGGATTTACTGGACCTGTAAAAGCACCAAAGTAAGAGCATGATGAACAAATCATATTTGTGTGTTTTACATTTGTCTTCCTGTGTATGCGATTATAATTAGCTGCTCACTATGTTGATCACTATGTTGATCACGTGTCTGCTGTCACAACTAGGGGGAGGAGTCAGGCCCAGGCTGGGGATGAGGGAGAAGTCTATTTGAACTGCTGTGAAACCAACCAAGCCTACAGCAACCTGTGCCCCGCCTACATGACATAAGATGATACCTACGCCACCTTGGGATGATTCCTACACCCCCTTGGGATAATTCCTACGCCACCTTGGGATAATTCCTACACCACCTTGGGATGATTCCTACACCACCTTGGGATGATTCCTACACCACCGTGGGATGATTCCTACGCCATCTTGGGATGATTCCTATATTTTGTCATGAGAGAGGGTGATGGGATTTAACCAAGGACAGCAACAACATATGCATATGTGACATGAATGTAACACTAAAATAACCTGCTTGATAAATCACATAATGTAGATAACAGAAGAGTTAAATCCTCCTTTGCTCATTCTAAAACACTGTGGGGCAGTTTCCCAGACACAGATTAAACATAGTCCTGGACTTAAAAACTCTATCAAGAGATACTCTATTTACCGTGCTTTTTCATCCAGGACTATGTTTAATCTGTGTCAGAGAAACTGTCCTTAAGAGAGTTAGAGTTTGTTTAATATTTAGAGTTTGTTTAATATTTAAAGAGAAGCTAGACTTGATCTCTAAAAAGTAAAGAGGTTTGAAAAGTCTTCTTTTTCTTGTTTGTCTACATTTTATCCAGGTGTAATAGCTGTCGCTTTCCTCATCCTCGGATGAGGTGAGGAGAGAAGGATCTTCGGACCAAAATGCGGAGTCAGGGAAATAAGCCATCTTTATTTTATAAACGACAAAACTGAATAATGATGGCAACACGAAAAAACAAACACTTTCAAAACTTACAAAATAACAAAACGACGTAGAACGAAAACCTGAACATAAACTTACATAACTGAAACGTAAACTCACGAACAGGCAACAGACGACATCGAAACAAAACGAACAGCCAAACAGTCCCGTTTGTGAATATACATCGACAACACGAAAACATCACAGGAGACAATCACCCACAAACAAACAGTGAGAATGCCCTACCTAAATATGACTCTTAATTAGAGGCAAACGCAAACCACCTGCCTCTAATCAAGAGCCATACCAGGCAAACCGAAACCAACATAGAAACAGATAACATAGACTGCCCACCCAAAACACATGCCCTGACCATAAACACATAAAAACAACATAAAACAGGTCAGGACTGTTACAGTACCCCCCCCTCAAGGTGCGCACGCCGGGCGCACAAGCACAAAGTCCAGGGGAGGGTCCGGGTGGGCAGTTGACCACGGTGGTGGTTCCGGCTCAGGACGCTGTCCCCATACCACCATAGTCACTCCCCTCTTCTGTCTACCCCTTCTAATGACCACCCTAACACTACCTTCCCCTAAATAAACAGCTAGCACCGGGACAAGGGGCAGCACCGGGACAAGGGGTAGCACCGGGACAAGGGGCAGCACTAGAACAAGGGGCAGCACCTGGATAAGGACCATCACCGGAATAAGGGGCAGCACCGGGACAAGGGGCAGCACCGGGACAAGGGGCAGCACCGGGACAAGGGGCAGCACCGGGACAAGGGGCAGCACCGGGACAAGGGGCAGCACCGGGACAAGGGGCAGCACCGGGACAAGGGGCAACACCGGGACAAGGGGCAACACCGGGACAAAGGGCAGATCCCGGCTGAAGGACTCTGGCAGGTCCTGTTTGGACGGCTCTGGCAGGTCCATGCAGGCTGACGGCTCTCGACGCTCATGGCAGACTGACGGCTCTCTACGCTCATGGCAGGCTGAAGGCTCTCGACGCTCATGGCAGGCTGACGGCTCTCGACGCTCATGGCGCTCTGACGGCTCTCGACGCTCATGGCGCTCTGACGGCTCTCGACGCTCATGGCGCTCTGACGGCTCTGGCTGCTCATGGCTCTCTGACGGCTCTGGCTGCTCATGGCTCTCTGACGGCTCAGGCTGCTCATGGCTCTCTGACGGCTCAGGCTGCTCATGGCTCTCTGACGGCTCTGGCTGCTCATGGCTCGCTGGCGGCTCTGGCTGCTCATGGCTCGCTGGCGGCTCTGGCAGATCCTGTCTGGTTGGCGGCTCTGGCAGATCCTGTCTGGTTGGCGGCTCTGGCAGATCCTGTCTGGTTGGCGGCTCTGGCAGATCCTGTCTGGTTGGCGGCTCTGGTAGATCCTGTCTGGCGGGCGGCTCTAGCGGCTCCTGTCTGGCTGACGGCTCTAGCGGCTCCTGTCTGGCGGATGGCTCTGTAGGCTCATGGCAGACGGGCGGCTTTGCAGGCTCATGGCAGACGGGCGGCTTTGCAGGCTCCTGGCAGACGGATGGCTCAGATGGCGCTGGGGAGACGGATGACTCAGATGGCGCTGGGGAGACGGATGGCTCAGATGGCGCTGGGGAGACGGATGGCTCAGATGGCGCTGGGGAGACGGATGGCTCTGGCCGGATACGGCGCACTGTAGACCTGGTGCGTGGTGCCGGAACTGGAGGCACCGGGCTAATGATAAGCACCTTCCTACTAGTGCGTGGAGCAGGGACAGGGCACACTGAACTCTCAAAGCGTACTCTATACCTGGTGCGTGGTACCGGCACTGGTGGCACCTGGCTGAGGGCACGCACCTCAGGACTAGTACGGGGAGAAGTGACAGTGTGTACAGGACTTAGGAGACGCACAGGTGGCTTAGTGCGTGGGGCCGGAACTGGAGGCACTGAACTGGATACACGCACTATAGGGAGAGTGCGTGGAGAAGGAACAGGGCTCTGGAAATGCACTGGTAGCCTAGTGCGTAGTGTAGGCACTGTAGGTACTAGGCTGGGGCGGGGAGGTGGCGCCGGAAATACCGGACCGTGCAGGCGTACTGGCTCTCTTGAGCATTGAGCCTGCCCAACCTTACCTGGTTGAATGCTCCCGGTCGCCCGCCCAGTACGGGGAGGTGGAATAACCCGCACCGGGCTGTGTAGGCGAACCGGGGAAACCATGCGTAAGGCAGGTGCCATGTATGCCGGCCCGAGGAGACGCACTGGAGACCAGACGCGTTGAGCCGGCCTCATGACACCTGGCTCAATGCCCAATCTAGCCCTACCAGTGCGGGGAGGTGGAATAACCCGCACCGGCCTATGCACACGTACAGGAGACACCGTGCGCTCTACTGCGTAAACTCCCGCTCTCCACGGTTAGCCTGGGAAGTGGGCGCAGGTCTCCTACCTGCCCTTGGCCCACAACCCTTTAGCCCCCCCCCAAGAAATTTTTGGGAGTTACTCACGGGCTTTTCGGGCTTCCGTGCAAGACGTGTCCCCTCATAATTCCGGTTTCGAGCTTGATTCTCCGGCTTCCATCCACGTCTCCTAGCTGCCTCCTTAAACCACCGCTCCTGGGCTGTGGCTGCCTCACTCTTCTCACGAGAGCAGCGATATTCTCCAGTTTGCGCCCAGGGTCCTCTACCAGACAGGATCTCCTCCCAAGTCCAAAAGTCCTTGTTGCTCCGTCGAGCATTCCCATACCGCTTGGTCACATTTTGTTGGTGGGTGATTCTGTAATAGCTGTCGCTTTCCTCATCCTCGGATGAGGTGAGGAGAGAAGGATCTTCGGACCAAAATGCGGAGTCAGGGAAATAAGCCATCTTTATTTTATAAACGACAAAACTGAATAATGATGGCAACACGAAAAAACAAACACTTTCAAAACTTACAAAATAACAAAACGACGTAGAACGAAAACCTGAACATAAACTTACATAACTGAAACGTAAACTCACGAACAGGCAACAGACGACATCGAAACAAAACGAACAGCCAAACAGTCCCGTTTGTGAATATACATCGACAACACGAAAACATCAAAGGAGACAATCACCCACAAACAAACAGTGAGAATGCCCTACCTAAATATGACTCTTAATTAGAGGCAAACGCAAACCACCTGCCTCTAATCAAGAGCCATACCAGGCAAACCGAAACCAACATAGAAACAGATAACATAGACTGCCCACCCAAAACACATGCCCTGACCATAAACACATAAAAACAACATAAAACAGGTCAGGACTGTTACACCAGGCTGTATCACATCCGGCCGTGATTGGGAGTCCTATAGGGCAGCGCACAATTGGCCCAGCGTTGTCCGGGTTTGGCCGGAGTAGGCCGTCATTGTAACTAAAAATTTGCTCTTAACTGACTTGCCTAGTTAAATAAAGGTTCAATTTAAAAACACATACAAAACAAATGTGCTGATGTGATATTTCTCGGAATCTTTTAATGGAAGCTTTGAATTCAATACCTATTGTGAAACAAAAAACAGGCATTTCAATAACAATATACACTACAGTTCAAAAGTTTGGGGTCACTTAGAAATGTCCTTGTTTTTGAAAGAAAAGCCCATTTTATGTCCATTAAAATGACATCAAATTGATCAGAAACACAGTGTAGACGTTGTTAATGTTGTTAGGCCAGTTTTATTGCTTCCTTAATCAGAACAACAGTTTTCAGCTGTGCTAAGATAATTGCATAAGGGTTTTCTAATGATCAATTAGCCTTTTAAAACGATACACTTGCATTAGCTGACACAACATGCCATTTGAACACAGGAGTGAGGGTTGCTGGTAATGGGCCTCTGTACGCCTATGTAGATATTCCATTTTTTTTTTTTAAATCAGCCGTTTCCAGCTACAATAGTCATTTACAACATTAACAATGTCTACACTGCATTTCTAATCAACTTGATGTCATTTTAATGGATTAAAAATGAGCTTTTCTTTCAAAAACTAGGACATTTCTAAGTGACCCCGAACTTTTGAACGGTAGTATATCTGTTAGTTCATATTTACATTGAGAATGCAGTACAGCGTATTACACAATATGTTTTAAATGCATCACAGACACAGAGTTACAGTTACTGCAACATTTATAACAGAGGTCTATTTACTTCATAACCCACACGTCTCTGTTAATACTTCAGTAGCTGGCAGTTGAGAAGTCATCAAGTTCCTCACATGGTTACCAGGCTCTTAAAAAGGGCAGTGAAGCTTATTATTCCCTCATTCTGTGCAATAAGTAGCTGTAACAATAATATCACTACATTTCAACTATCCACTAGCACTTAACCCTAATGTTAAACATAACCCTTATCCTAACCTTAACCCTTAAGCTAACACTTATTCTAACCATAAGCGTAACCTTAGCAAGCAATTTCTTATCAACAGATAGCTTATTCATAGTATGTACAGAATCTCTAGATGGGTTATCCAGATTTTCCAAAGAAAGTGTGACCGAAAGTGCTTCTTGACTCACAGTATTTCTTTTGCAATCTTACAAAAATTGCAAAAGGTATACAATTTCACATCGTACCACGTGAGAGTAGGCTAAAATAATCGGTAGGCTAAAATCAACACATCCTGCATAGCTCGTTTGGCAATTACAGTTTCACTTCATTACAAAGGTTAGCTTATCACAAAATGCTTTAACTTTACGGAGACAGCATCCTGAAAAGCTAATTGTTATTAATATATGTCCATATTAGTTGCTCAAGACCAAGGATTTTTTAATTCCTTGCTCACGACCAGCTATTGTTCAGCACCCAATTTAGAAGGCTCCAACAGTGATAGAACTATTGTTGGTTAAGGGCTTGTAAGTAAGCAATTCACTGTTGTATTTGGCGCATGTGATATTTAAAATGTAATTTGATATCCATTTTATCTAAGCATCTAGTCTAGTGGCTTGGGACTGAGTTTGTAGAGCTATTTTGCAATCCTTTATAGAAGCTCCTGTTCCCTATGAAACGTCTGCTTTTCTTCTCTGATTACACTAGAAGAACAGGAAGAAACAGATGTGATGAAATTGAAGTCACTATAAAGTGTAAGATACATTGTGAGATACAATGTACAGTACAACTGAAATGTGAAAACAAAGAATCAATGGTCCAAATATTTCAAAGCACTGATTATAGCTGGCACAGTGGCCAGGACAAATCCCTACAGGGAAGACATCTAGAGGGGAACCATACTCTGGGTGGGGCATGTGTTCATGTGAATGTGTCTGAATGAACATGAGGCTACATAGCAGAGTGCATGTTCTGCACTGTGTGCATTGTTAGGTGTGGGTGTGATGGAATGAAGCATCCTGAGGATGTGGTCACTAACAACAGTCAGCATTAGCATTAGACACAATATCTACAATACAATGTCATCTAGAGATTTAAACAGCTGCTTCTGTTCGCTATGGAGCCGCTGGCTCACATTCTTGCACTCCACCATAGAAATGTGTGTGATGGCTGTTTCCGAGCATCCTTTCCCCCTCCCCACCTTTTTCAGATGGTCCTTGATGTAGAGGCGGAACTTCCTGGTGGCGAAGCAGTACACTACAGGGTCCAGGAGGCAGTTGAGCCCCATCAGCATCAAGGTGACCTGGTGGGCATCGTTAAGCCACTGCCTGGTCCGCTGGCCCCAGTCCATTCTGCCCATGCCCTCCTTGATCTCCAGTACAGCCAGAGTCCAGGGGCCCTGGACCACGTGGTGGGGGAGGAAGCACACCACAAACACCCCCACCACGGCACACAGCATCTGCAGGGCCTGGCCCTTAACCCCCCGGAGCTGGGATGAACTGGAGCCCCGAGTCTGGGTAGGGGACTGGGCGAGCAGGGCACGGGCGATGAGCAGGTTACAGACTACTACGAGGAAGAAGACCAAGACGAAGCACCCCACGATGATGAGGTGGGTGGTGGCCACAGTCCGCTTCTCGTCGTCAGTCTTGTTGTGGTAGCCCTCAAAGCAGCGCGACACGTTGCCGTCGTCCACCTGGATGCCCGTCTCCAAGAGGTACGGCACAGACATGGACAGTGTGAGTGCCCAGATTACCATGGTGACAGCCACTCCGCGGCGCCAATGGTCAGACGAGGCGGCATCAAGCGGGCGTGTGATGGCCCAGTAACGGTTGACGCTGATGGCGGCAAGGAAGAGGATGGAGCAGTAGGTGTTGATGAAGAAGAACGCGCCAGTGACGCGGCACAGGAAGTCGCCGTAGCGCCAGTCACCGCGGTGGTGGTAGTAGCCAATCCAGAAGGGGAGGGCGCACACGAAGAGGAGGTCGGCAACAGTCAGGTTGGCCATGTAGATGCGGATCTCACTCATGGCCTTGGCGTGGCGCAGGCGCTGCAGCACGAACAGCACGTAACTGTTGGCTATCAGACCAAGGACGAACACAACACCGTAAAACACTGGGAAGAGGGTGTAACGGAACTCAGAGTCCAGAAAGGTTATTTTACCGACTGTGGATAGTTTCACTGTCGTGTTCACTGTCATGTCCTCTTCCATCCCCATGGTCGACTCCACTGTTGGTTCTGCTAAAGCAAGCAACTCCATCTGTGAGAAAAATACTTCATATTAGACTCATATTTCAAGAATCACTCTGTCATGTTCACTTTGGTACAACTCTTACTGTAGTCAGTAGGAGGACTCTGGACATGTCTATTGTCACTCTCAGGTGAAATGAATAGCTATAGGCCTATCCAGTCTGTGCAGTTTTTGATTCACTGAATCCACTCCTGATAAACACACAAAGTGTATCATACCACCATATTTGAGAGTTTCACAACTTACTGTAAATGTAAATCAAATACAGTTGTATCTATAGAAACCATAAAACACACCTATGGTAACAGTCAGCTATGACACATACAGGAAGTGTCTTACAACACTTGTGTCACCAGCCTTTTCTGGTCTGCTATTAAGCAACAACACGTGCCGCATTCACATGCTAGTCAGAACTCTGACATTTCCGACTTGCTGATTCGTTGAACGCGACTAGCATGTGACCATGGCAACTGCGCTTTGTTTATGATGATTGCTGGTTGATGACCATAGTTCCAGTCACATCTAGACAAATGTCATTAGTATAGCAGACAATAACAAAAGGAGTGCCACTTTATATTAACAACAAATTAGACTATACATCTTTATAGAGATTTCATGAAGTCTTCATAAACCCTACTTAGTGGCAAGTCATATAAATGGTGCTACATAAAAGATGCTATGATACAACATTCCCGGGGCCACCAATACATCAAATGTATGACTGTAAAACACACATGACTGTAAGTCACTTTGGATAAAAACGTCTGCTTAATGCCATATATTATATTATCTTACATATATATATTTCTATATTATTATATGACATGACATGATATCTTGACTGGTGCTTTGCCAAATGTTATAGAACTATTTTGTCACCCTAGTGACATTCACTTAGGAATGAGAAGCCACTGAGACCAAGCGGAAAGGGAGATTGAACTGAATTTACCCTGGCCAGTTCCATAGTATGGGATTCCCACATTCTGGATGAACTACATCACTAAAAATGGTCCTGGTTACAGTAAATCCCACACTATTTTCAAGAAAAAGGACAATAAAGGCATAATATGTGAAATACTCACACTCATTCATACTTGAAACGAAAAAGAAACCTGTTACAGCCCTAGATTAGAATAGGTTAGAATATAATTTTTCCAGAGGGAACTTCCATTGTGTCATGTCTGATAAGATAAATAAAAAGAATACAGCAAAGTAAACTTACGACAGCAACATTAAAACATGACCAGTGGTGTAAAATAACTAAGTAAAAATACTTTGAAGTACTACTTAAGTCATTTTTGGGGGGGTATCTGTACTTTAATTTACTATTTATAGTTTTTACAAATTTTGATCCACTACAACCCTAAAGAAAATATGTACTTTTTACTCACATACATTTTTTTCCTGACACCCAAAAGTACTTGTTCCATTTCGAATGCTCACGCAGGACAGCATGATGGAAAATGCGCGCACATATCAATAATGCATTTTCATCCCTACTGCCTCTGACCTGAGTGACTGGACGTGCTCCTCTATTCCTCTATTGTTCCCGCATATCGTTTTTCAATAGGAAAAGTAAAAAATGCTTTATAGCGTTTCTCTACAAACAATAGTGGGACCTTATTTTTCATAAAACATATCTACCGCTTCTTAGATGTGCTTTCAATGAGAATGACAGATCCATAACTCTATAACTGTATAACTATACGTATGTGAATTTGTTTGGGTAGCCCAATAATTTACATATTGCAGCTTTAACTCTGGCTCTAGTAGAGACTCATTACTAATGCAATGAAAGATGTTAGACGTGTACATTTGTTTAAACTTTTAAACAATAAATAATTATAAACATTTTCACAGGTATGCTAATAAAGAAATGCAAAACATATTTGACATTTCAAGCAAAAAGTTCATGTGGATCCTAGTATTTGGCTACTTTTTCTGTTAAAAAACAGTTATGTTTTCTATGAAAATTACTAAGAAATTTGCGCTTACCCGAGCGCGTGGCTCCTTCCTCGTTTCGTTCTGTATTTCTCTGTGTGTGTGTGTTCTAGATAAACGCTATTAGGTTCATTTGAAACCAGCATATGTTAGGCTACATCGTAAACATCTCTATAGCCTAATACATGTGCGCGAATATACATATACAATGACGTTTCTAGAAACAAGAGAAATTCCTGAAATTAATCGACCAGGAAGATCGGAGGCGGGCGTCTGACAACTCCGGCTAGGTGTACTTAACAGACTGGTTGCGCTACCTGCTATAAGGGGTGATAAGAGACATATATAAGCCTAGGCAACTGTACCACAATGTGGCTGTTGCCTAGCATTGAACGTCTGACTGATATGACATGTTACCAACGCCTTACTAACATCTGAGTGACGCCTGTGTTGCGTGTTAATGAATGCCATAATGTCCCTAGTTATATATATATATATATTAATTAAATCTCAAACATAAATGTTAGAAACTTAAAAATGTTCCCATGCAAGCACACATTCCCGAAGTAGCCACCTTGATCTATGGTGTAGCCTACGTCGTGTGTATTTCCTGTTATCGCTAATGGCCTGGAAAAGATTATGTCTGATCTATAGGTAATTTGTCTTTCTTTCAACACCTCATGGTATGGTATGTTATCTTATCTCGCTGTATACAGATCTAAATGTTGTTAGCCAATCATAGACTATGCTGTTAACAGTTCCCAGTAGCCTACATCAGACAACCAATAAGAGTTGTGTCCATGGCTTTCAGTCGAATAGAGGAATTCATAGGCGCTATTCGGAATCCTTGGGATGTCCATTCAGTCGAACAGAGGAGTTCATAGGTTTTCCCAAAGGATCTGTGCTATTCGGGATCCTTGGGATGTCCCTACCTCTATCAAGTATAAATGTGAAATGGTTAACTTTCGTGTTAGTTTATCTTCTCTAGGGTAGGGGGCAGCATTCGGAATTTTGGATGAAATGCATGCCCAAATTAAACTGCCTGCATCTCGGGCCCAGAATATACTATATGCATATAACTGGTAGATTTGGAAAAGGAAGGTGAGACCTGGGAAAGCTTGGTGCTCCTAGCACTGGCCCCGGGGTTTCTCCAAATAGTCAATCTGAAGGCTAACTACTGGATCACGTTAAGTAACCGCCACTTCCAGCTGTACAAAAGACTATTGAGAGTAAATATTAGTTCACCATAGGCGAGCTGTAGCTCCGCCCACCGGCGATGTGGAGCAAAGCATGCTGGACGACACTTAAAGTAGCACGTGACGCGTAACACATTTAGACCTTTTTAAGGCGTTCATGGTAAGATCATTCATAATAAACTTACACACAAACTGACACGCGACGTGTCAGTGACACGTTATGCGACGTGAACACTACGTCTACATAATGTGTATGTGTCACTTGACGTGGACGCATCGGTAGTTTGCCTTAGAAACAAACTTGTCTCCATTGACAGTCCATGTTAATTTGTGGCGTTATTTTATGGCGCTAGGAAGGTGACTTGGTGAGCGGTATCAGTAGCTTCACAAGGCTTAATTCTGGCATGAATCACCCCCTATAGCCTGCCCTATATCAAGAGGTTTGATCAAGCATCAACTTCAATGGAAAAACCCAAGTAATGTTCACGTGCAGTACGTGCACCCCTGGTGGTATTTAGAATTGAACAACTAAGGATCCTAAGTTACAGTGGATAGGGGGTCATATCTTTAGAAAATAACAGAAAGGCCTGCACAATGTTAGGCTTATACTACTACAGTAATTACCACCTTTTAATCTGGAATCCTTAATTGGTGAAACTGCCACATCCATTTGGGGTATTACAACAACAAATAACTTAGTAAAAATAACAAACACTGTTTTCCCCCTCACACATCATTGCACGCATGATAGGTTAGGTGAATATGCGCAGTATTTTTGTTTTTACCACGTTGCTGAATGCTCTTCTCCTCTGTTTTCATCAACAACACAAAGACAATAATAAAAGCGCTTAGGCCTGGGGGCCCTAATGCCGATTCGATATTTAAAACAGGCTAGATAGTATGGGTATTATACAGTCAGCCACAGTTGCAGTACACAAAAGTGTCTTACCCAGTAGGCTACTTAATTTGAGCCAGATCCTGTTTCGTTCCAGAACCAAGTTGTCCAGATCTGGAACATCTAGCATGAACATTCTTTTTCACTGTTTGCAATCTATAATTTCCAATAAAAGCTATCAGTGTTAATTCGAGTTGCTTCCTCTGTAATTGTCCTGCCCTCTATAAAACGTAATTGTTAAAAAGTGACTGATAGTCTAAGAATGAATTAGTGTTGGGTCAGCCCAGGTGTATGGTTTGCACAACATTGTAGCCTAGAAATACCACTTCCTGCCCTGCAGGACACCGACAGCACCCGATGACACATGAATGACAAAAATATAAATCAAGGACATCAACCACCCGAGCCACGGCCTATTCACACAAATACCTTATTTTCATACGTTTTCAGACCTTTTGCTATGAGACTCGAATTTGAGCTCAGGTGCATCCTGTTTCCATTGATCATCCTTGAGATGTTTCAACAACTTGATTGGAGTCCACTTGTGGTAATTTCAATTGATTGGACATGATTTGGAAAGGCACACACGTGTCTATCTAAACTCACCAAAAAAATAATCATCCTCTCACTGTCAACTGTGTTTATTTTCAGCAAACTTAAAATGTGTAAATATTTATGGACTGCACCAGATTTGCCAGTTCTTGCTGTGAGATGTTACCCCACTCTTCCACCAAGGCACCTGCAAGTTCCCGGACATTTCTGGGGGGAATGGCCCTCACCCTCACCCTCCGATCCAACAGGTCCCAGACGTGCTCAATGAGATTGAGATCCAGGATCTTCGCTGGCCATGGCAGGACACTGACATTCCTGTCTTGCAGGAAATCACACACAGAACGAGCAGTATGGCTGGTGGCATTGTCATGCTGGAGGGTCATGTCAGGATGAGCCTGCAGGAAGGGTACCACATGAGGGAGGAGGATGTCTTCCCTGTAACGCACAGCATTGAGATTGCATGCATTGACAACAAGCTCAGTCCGATGATGCTGTGACACACCGCCCCAGACCATGACGGACCCTCCACCTCCAAATCGATCTTGCTCCAGAGTACAGGCCTCAGTGTAATGCTCATACCTTTGACGATAAACGCGAATCCGACTCTCACCCCTGGTGAGACAGAACCACGATTCGTCAGTGAAGAGCACTTTTTACCAGTCCTGTCTGGTCCAGTGGCGGTGGGTTTGTGCCCATAGGCGACGTTGTTGCCGGTGATGTCTGGTGAGGACCTGCCTTACAACAGGCCTACAAGCCCTCAGTCCAGCCTCTCTCAGCCTATTGCGGACAGTCTGAGCACTGATAGAGGGATTGTTCGTTCCTGGTGTAACTCGGGCAGTTGTTGTTGCCATCCTGTACCTGTCCCAGAGGTGTGATGTTCGGATGTACCGATCCTGTGCAGGTGTTGTTACACGTGGTCTACCACTGCGAGGACAATCAGCTGTCCGTCCTGTCTCCCTGTAACTCTGTCTTATGCGTCTCACAGTACGGACATTGCAATTTATTACCCTGGCCACATCTGCAGTTCTCATGTCTCCTTGCAGCATGCCTAAGCCACGTTCACGCAGATGAGCAGGGACGCTGGGCATCTTTCTTTTGGTGTTTAACAGACTCAGTAGAAAGGCCTCTTTAGTGTCCTAACTTTTCAAAACTGTGACCTTAATTGCCTACCGTCTGTAAGCTGTTAGTGTCTTAACAACCATTCCACAGGTGCATGTTCATTAATTGTTTATGGTTTATTGAACAAGCATGGGAAACAGTGTTTAAACCCTTTACAATGAAGATCTGTGAAGTAATTTGGATTTTTATGAAATATCTTTGAAAGACAGGGTCCTGAAAAAGGGACGTTTCTTTTTTTGCTGGGTTTATATAAGATCACACACACAGTTGTCCTTGAGTGACTCACACAAGTCAACAAAGTCAGTTTTTTTAACATCCATTGCGAATTAAAGTTCCTCAGTATTTGAAAATTTGTTCCAGCACTCCCGGCCTCAATAATCACCAAGCCTCTGTGTGAACGAGCAAAATATCATGATCTGATGATCCCCTATATACAGCTGTCTGTCCCAACCTCACTTGCACAGGAAACTCTGAGGGCCCGGAATAGGCTAGTTGATACAATGTTGCAAGTTCGCTAGGGACAGCTTCAGCCAAACCCAGTGATCATTTGATACAATGTTGCACTTCTCTAGCAATAGCTCAAGTGAAGACTGTGAGAGAGAAATGTGGTTTTTACCTGCTTTGTTTAATATTAATAGTTAACAATTATATATTTACTAATAGTAAGAGATTTTCATAACTACCGATGCTGTGCTTTTGAGAAAGGATGGTTCCCCTCTAGCTCACTGCAGCTGGTCTGGGTATATCGTCAAGGACATGGTGTGACTCTAGATAGAGATAACGTGAGGAATAGAATAGACATGTTATTGTTTCTAATCATCTTTGCTTCTGAGAAACTTGGTCACGTGGCCAAAGACAAAGAGCCTTTGAGAGTGACTGCAGCTCTTCAGTCCATCCTGTTCTTTTTCTATCTTTCATGGGAATAATTGTGTGGAGAACAGAGGCTTGAGAAAAGGGCCTAACGGAACTGGCGTTATCACTTGTTTGTGCATTATGATCTCACACACCCAATAGTTTATGAGGCCCTGCTCTACCGGGAGGGGTGGTACCAGCCATGACAAAGCATTTTTATGTCTACTGTATAAGACTTCTGCATTTTCGGTATTGTTGAACTCTCGGTCCTACACTCAAGAGTGTGTGGCCGACCAGCTTCATTATTGCAATTCTTATTAATAAAAGTGACTGTTTGAAGAAATGACAAGAAGTCTCTCTCACTTGTTAGAATTTCCATGACAAGACAGATAGAAAGGGAGGCAGACAGGTGGAGTGGAGAGATGGATGTGATTGAAACAGTGGCGAACCGTCATTCAGGGCAGTTGGGTCAGAGCCCCAAATGTTTTGAGACCCATATTTTTTGCACAAAAAAATAATGTATATATATATATATATATATGTATATATCTTTTTTAGTTTTTTGGGGGGCCTGTTTTTCATGTTATTTTGGCATTAATACATGTTACATATCAGTTTGTAAACAATGTAAAAATATATATGTATCATTGAATTAAAAAAGCATCATACAAACAGGATATTTTCTGCTGTTTTTATTTGTCGGGTTTAGACCTAAGTATTTTTAATCAAGAATCATATCACCTCCACCCTACCTGTCACCTTGGACCCACTCCAATTTGCTTACCGCCCCAATAGGTCCACAGACGATGCAATCGCCATCACACTGTACACTGCCCTATCCCATCTGGACAAGAGGAATACCTATGTAAGAATGCTGTACATTGACTACAGCTCAGCATTCAACACCATAGTACCCTCCAAACTCATCATGAAGCTTGAGACCCTGGGTCTCGACACCGCCCTGTGCAACTGGGTCCTGGACTTCCTGAGAGGCTGCCCCCAGGTGGTGAAGGTAGGAAACAACATCTCCACTCCGCTGATCCTCAACACTGGGGCCAACACAAGGGTGAGTTCTCAGCCCTCTCCTGTACTCCTGTGTTCACCCACGACTGCGTGGCCGTGCACGCCTCCAACTCAATCATCAGGTTTGCAGACAACAATACAGTGATAGGCTTGATTACCTGCTTTGTTTCAGGAAAATAACCTCTCACTCCATGTCAACAAAACAAAAGAGATGATTGTGGACTTCAGGAAACAGCAAAGGGAGCATCCCCATCCACATCGACGGGACAGCAGTGGAGAAGGTGGAAAGTTTTAAGTTCCTCTGTGTACATATCACCGATAAACTGATATGGTCCACACACACAGACAGTGTGGTGAAGAAGGTGCAACAGCACCTTTTCAATCTCAGGAGGCTGAAGAAATTTGGCTTGTCACCAAAAACACTCACAAAATTCTACAGATACACAATCGAGAGCATCCTGTCGGGCTGTATCACTGCCTGGTACAGCAGCTGCACCGCCCACAACCGCAGGGTTCTCCAGAGGGTGGTGCGGTCTGCACAACGCATCACCGGGGGCAAACTACCTGCCCTCCAGGACACCTACAGCACCGATGTCACAGGAAGGCAAAAAAGATAATCAAGGACAATAACCACCCGAGCCACTACCTGTTCACCCCGCTTCCATCCAGAAGGTGAGGTCAGTACAGGTGCATCAGAGCTGGGACAGCGAGATTGAAAACAGCTGCAATCTCAAGGCCATCAGATTGGTAAACAGCCACCACTAGCACAGAAAGGCTGCTGTCTACCTACAGACTTGATATCATTGGTTTTATCTTTATTTCTGACTTGTTTAACTCTTCTACTTGGCTGGTTACTTTTGTAATGATTTGTCTGCTGGGCTATGTTCTCAAATAATCGTAAGGTATGCTTTCTCCGTAAAGCATTTTTTAAATCTGACACCGTGGTTGGATTCACAAGAAGTTAATCTTAAACCTATGTAAAATATGTTTTGTTTTCTGGATTTTTATAATGAGTATTTCTGTATTTGAATTTGGTGCCCTGCAGTTTCACTGGCTGTTGAAGAGGTGGGACGCTAACGTCTCACGTACCCTAGAGAGGTCAATAAATGGAACACAAGTCACTTTAATAATGCCACTTTAAGAATGTTTTCATATCTCGCATAACTCATCTCATATGTATATATTGTATCCTTCACTATCTATTCTCTACTATCTTTTGCATCTTAGCCGCTCTGGTCACTGCTCATCCATATATTTTATACTTATTCTCATCCCATTCCTTTACAAGATTGTGTGTATTAGGTTTTGTTGTGGAATTTGTTAGATATTAGGTTTCGTTGTGGAATTGTTCGATATTACCTGTTAGATACTGCTGCACTGTCTGATCTAGAAGCTTAAGCATTTTGCTACACTCACAATAACATCTGCTAACCATGTGTATGTGACCAATAACATCTGCTAACCATGTGTATGTGACCAATAACATCTGCTAACCATGTGTATGTGACCAATAAAAAATGTATTTGATTATAAAGATTATTTATTTTTTCCATGTGTTCCAGTACCTCAGAGCCCCTCATGGTCACGCCCCCTCATGCTCATTTTTTGTTCCGGCACCTCCAGATTTGCAAATTAAGCACTTGTATTACCCCTTCAGAACCCTGTCAGTCATTGTATCTAGAGCACTGTATAGGAATTTGAGAGGGGTTACTTTTACTGAGCCCCATGCCGCAGTTCAGCGGGTGGATAGGCAGACTATAGCTTTAAGCCATTGATATTTGGCTGAATTATTCCCCAGAGAAGCAGAAGAATAATAGCCATTAATGACCAATGGAATAAGAAAGCTATTTGTTCTTGTAACATATACGATAGGAGTCAGGAAGCAGGTGCAGAAGGTAATTTTAACAATGAGAATAAGCAGATAAACAAAACAGGAGACGTATACTGAATGTGAACAAAACCTGCTTGAAGACTGAGACTACTGAGGGCTAAATAAATGGGAAGTAATCAAGGTAAGGATGAAGTCCAGGAGTGCATAATGATGGGGAGTAGATGTGCGTAATGATGGTTGCCAGTTGTGCGTAATGTGGGTTGCCAGGACCGGTGGTTAGTAGACTGGCGACGTTGAGCACCGGAGAGAGGGAACGGGCGTAGACGTGACAGTACACCCCCCAACGCGTGACTCCAGCCGCAGGACGACGTGGCCAGGAGGACAGCCCCGAGAGCGAGGAGCGGGCCAGTCTGGACGGAGGAGATGAAAATCTTGGGGACCAGGACGTCAGCCACCGGAACCCAACAGTGCACCTCTGGACAGTACCCCTCCCAGTCCACCAGGTACTGAAGCTTACTCCCATGATGTCGGGAGAGAACCACCGGTATATGGAGGGAAACATGAAAATAGGGTGAGCTCTGGTAGTTGGTAAGTTACCTCAATAACCCTCTGGAGGACCTTGAAGGGCCCCACAAACTGGGAGCTCAGCTTCCGGCAGGGCAGGTGGAGCAGGAGGTTCCTGCTGGAGAGACATATATTATTATTTTTTCACCTTTATTTAACCAGGTAGGCCAGTTGAGAACAAGTTCTCATTTACAACTGCGACCTGTCCACGATAAAGCAAAGCAGTCCGACAAAAACAACACAGAGTTACACATGGGATAAACAAACGTACAGTCAATAGCACGACAGAAAACATTTAAATATACAGTGTGTGCAAATGTAGTAAGATTAGGGAGGTAAGGCAATAAATAGGCCATAGTCGCGAAATAATTACAATTTTGCATTAACACTGGAGTGATAGATGTGCAGATGATGATGTGGAAGTAGAGGTACTGGGGTGCAAAAGAGCAAAAAGAAATAACAATATGGGATGAGGTAGTTGGGTGGGCTATATACAGATGGGCTGTATACAGGTGCAGTAATCGGTAAGCTGCTCTGAGAGCTGATGCTTAAAGTTAGTGACGGAGATATAAGTCTCCAGCTTCAGTGATTTTTGCAATTCGTTTCAGTCATTGGCAGCAGAGAACTGGAAGGAAAGGCAGCCAAAAGAGGAATTGGCTTTGGGGATGACCAGTGAAATATACCTGCTGGAGCGCGTGCTATGGGTGGGTGTTGCTATGGTGACCAGTGAGCTGAGAAAAGGCGGGGCTTTACCTAACAAAGACTTATAGATGACCTGGAGCCAGTTGGTTTGGCAACGAATATGAAACGAGGGTCAGCCAACGAGAGCATGTAGGTTGCAGTGGTGGGTAGAATATGGGGATTTGGTGACAAAACGGATGGCATTGTGATAGGCTACATCTAATTTGCTAACTAAGATGTGATCACCAGGATAGAAAACGGGAACCTCACTGTGGTGGTGGTCTGCCTGATCCTTCTGATGGTGCGCTGGAACCTCAGATGGACGGCGTTCCACACCTCTTCTGTGTGTCGGAACAACTCGTCCACTGCAGGGGCCTCGGTCTGGCTCGGAGTCTACAGAGCCAGGGCCGGCTGATATACCAGGAAGCACAGGAAGGGAGTCAGCCCGGTGGAGGAGTGACGAAGTGAGTTCTGGTTTATTCCGCCCAGGGAAGAAACCAGGCCCACTCCCCGTGCCGAGTGACTCCTTAGGAACCTTCCTAGCTCCTGGTTGGTCCTCTTCACCTGCCCATTGGACTGAGGCCGGTACCCGGATTTGAGGCTGACCTTGGCCCCCAGCTTCTCCACAGATTCTCTAAATCCTGCCATTTTATCCCTCTCTCTGGTCTACCGACCGCTCTCCAGGCCCCTGAGACACTATTCTTGCAGGTCTTCTGGCACTATGGCCTTCCCGGAGGACACACGTCGCAGGTCTGGAAAGCCTTTATGGAGAAGCTAGGGGCCAAGGTCAGCCTCAAGGTCAGCCTCAAGGTCAGCACCACAGATCACAAAGTGGTGTGGCGAAAAAAAGATTCTCGGGCCCATAGTTTTTCCTGATCTTGTAACATAACCTGGTAAAATTCCGGACCTTACACAGTATGACATGATTAATCTGTTGTAAAAAGGTTTCATATGTGCTATGATGGGACGAGAGCTTTTCTAATCAGGTCACATGTTTTTTTTAAGAACTCCTGGAAAAACTCCTGGCCTTGGAGCAACCTTGTACTTGTTCATATTAATTATTTTTAAAGGGGGTTTCCTGTACACAGACTGAGAAAGCAACAAGATTTTAAAACTCACAGGGCTGAGCTTGCTTTATGCAGGTTTGCATAGTGTACTCACAGTCTATGTTCATTGATAATTCCAGTTAATCATTTTAGATTGAAAAAGTCTAGGTAGCCTTGTCAGCCCAAGTTTGAATATAAACCAAATATAAATACACAATGTTACCAGTTTGTTTACCCTAGTGTAACGATCTGGGTGTCGTGGGTCTGAAGTCAGGTGCAGGAAACAGAGAGTTCAAAATAGTGCTCTTTATTGCACAAACGGCTGACACAGGCCACCTCACAAAACCACTGGGTGCCGAACAAAACAAACGCCCCAAACACAGGGACTAAAACAGCATAGCAAAACCCACGAACAGGCACAAACACGTTCGTCTCCAACGTACACAAATGTTACACCAAACAATCCCGCACAAAGAAACAGGCGGGCCGGCTGACTAATAAAGCCCTACCAATCACCACAACTCATAACAGGTGTAATCAATAAACATACAAGGAGGGGGAGAAAGAAACAGTGGCAGCTAGTAGGCCGGCGACGACGACCGCAGAGCGCCACCCGAACGGGAAGGGGAGCCACCTTCGGTCGGAGTCGTGACACCTGGCCAGAGGGACAGGGTGCATAGTAGACTAGCTAGACTAGCCTGCTGTTGTTACAGTTCATCAGACTGAAAATAGTCTTGTTTGCAAGCAATACAGATCGCTAATGTTTAGGTGTATAGGCTCACTAGGCTGCTACATTTATGTAAGAGTTTTTGCTTGTGTCTGTCAAGAGTGGTGTTATCGTGAAGTTAAATAAATACAGAAGGAAAGTGGAGGGCGCGCCTTGAGCGTTGTGCCCGCCCCGTGCGACGTGATTTAAAAAAAATCTGATTGGTCATGACAGGCAATGAGCCTGCAATAGCACTCTGACGTGAAGGAGTGAGGCTAATCGGTCCCACCCAAAAAACATAACTTTGCCACTCTTTATAACATTTTGCATCAATATATTTTATTGAACTAGATCAAAAGTGCTGTGGCTGATTGAAAAGTGCTGTGTCTAATGCCGCCTCGCCACACGTTTTAGGGCGGGCCTGATGAGAAGAAGCTGTGGTATGTCCTATAAAACTATGGAAGAACATCACTCCTTAAAGCTACAGTCTGCAATTAAAAAACAACAAAGTGGCCGCCCTACCACTTATTTTGGTATACCGCTGAGGGATAGGGATAGGGAAAAGTAGGCTAACCCCTCTCAAATTAATGAACAGAGCACCAAAAATGTATCTACCAATCCCATACTGTAGCTTGAATTGTGACAGTCTTATAATAAGGACATTCACCAGCTGATACAAGCTATATTCATATGGCTTCAGATCAAAACGACCTGACGTGATCCTCAAAGATGGAAATGTTGTCATTAAAGTAGGCCTAGCAGCCTTACCCAGTCTGTTTGAGCTTTCAGACAACGTCATTGCATTTTGGTACTCCAGAAGTACATTCATTTCCAATGGAAATGTGCCTTGCAGCATTGTGTTGCAGAGGCAGTGTCAGTGCGTTCTATGTTCTGTGTGGTGGGATTTATCCAACATATGCATCAAGTTGTTTTACGTAGACTTGAAAGAAATAGTAGCAAAAGGTGATTGTGGATCTTCTGTTGCACACATATCCACAGAAAATGTTGGGTTACATAATGAAATAAGTTTGACTGCAGAATTTTTACACAGCATTGATGTATTGATGCTATCGGTCTGATCGAAGTGTTAGCCAACTCCTCTCTCTGTTTATTAATTGTATTCATGGTATGATAACAAAAACAGTAGTACAGGATGAGGCTTGTATGCTGCAACCTGGACTCAGGGGTAGATGTAACTATGATACCAGGCTGGTATACTGCAACCTGGACTCAGGGGTAGGCGTAACTATGAGACCAGGCTGGTATACTGCAACCTGGACTCAGGGGTAGATGTAACTATGATACCAGGCTGGTATACTGCAACCTGGACTCAGGGGTAGGCGTAACTATGAGACCAGGCTGGTATACTGCAACCTGGACTCAGGGGTAGATGTAACTATGAGACCAGGCTGGTATACTGCAATCGGGACTCAGGGGTAGGCATAACTATGAGACCAGGCTGGTATACTGCAACCTGGACTCAGGGGTAGGCGTAACTATGAGACCAGGCTGGTATACTGCAACCTGGACTCAGGGGTAGGCGTAACTATGAGACCAGGCTGGTATACTGCAATCGGGACTCAGGGGTAGGCGTAACTATGAGACCAGGCTGGTATACTGCAACCTGGACTCAGGGGTAGATGTAACTATGAGACCAGGCTGGTATACTGCAATCGGGACTCAGGGGTAGGCATAACTATGAGACCAGGCTGGTATACTGCAACCTGGACTCAGGGGTAGGCGTAACTATGAGACCAGGCTGGTATACTGCAACCTGGACTCAGGGGTAGGCATAACTATGAGACCAGGCTGGTATACTGCAATCGGGACTCAGGGGTAGGCGTAACTATGGGACCAGGCTGGTATACTGCAACCTGGACTCAGGGGTAGGCGTAACTATGAGACCAGGCTGGTATACTGCAACCTGGACTCAGGGGTAGGCGTAACTATGAGACCAGGCTGGTATACTGCAATCGGGACTCAGAGGTAGGCGTAACTATGAGACCAGGCTGGTATACTGCAACCTGGACTCAGGGGTAGGCGTAACTTTGAGACTAGGCTGATATACTGCAACCTGGACTCAGGGGTAGGCGTAACTATGAGACCAGGCTGAATATTTTTTTGGGTCTATTGTCGTGTTTTTGGCATCATTAAAACTGAAGACTATTTATCAAATAACTCTGTAATTATTATTACGCGATTAAACTGATTAATCATGTAACAGTAATTAACTAGGAAGTCGGGGCACCAAGGAAAATATTCAGATTATAAAGTTATAATTTTCCTAATATAAACATTCAGATATTTGAATATCTGATCAGTTAGTCTTCGAATTCATTAATTATTATTTACCTCATGTTAGTCTCATTCCAAATGTCGTAAATTGTTGGTTATCTGCACGAACCCAGTCTTCACTATTTTTATTTTTTATTTTCATTTCACCTTTATTTAACCAGGTAGGCAAGTTGAGAACAAGTTCTCATTTACAATTGAGACCTGGCCAAGATAAAGCAAAGCAGTTTGACACATACAACAACACAGAGTTACACATGGAGTAAAACAAACATACAGTCAATAATACAGTAGAAAAATAAGTCTATATACAATGTGAGCAAAAGAGGTGAGATAAGGGAGGTAAAGGCAAAAAAAAGGCCATGGTAGCGAAGTAAATACAATATAGCAAGTAAAACACTGGAATGGTAGATTTGCAATGGAAGAATGTACAAAGTAGAGATAGAAATAATGGGGTGCAAAAGAGCAAAGTAAATAAATAAATAAATACAGTAGGGGGAGAGGTAGTTGTTTGGGCAAAATTATAGATGGACTATGTACAGGTGTAGTAATCTGTGAGGTGCTCTGAGAGCTGGTGCTTAAAGCTAGTGAGGGAGATAAGTGTTTCCAGTTTCAGAGATTTTTGTAGTTCATTCCAGTCATTGGCAGCAGAGAACTGGAAGGAGAGGCGGCCAAAGGAAGAATTGGTTTTGGGGGTGACCAGAGAGATATACCTGCTGGAGCGCGTGCTACAGGTGGGTGCTGCTATGGTGATCAGCGAGCTGAGATAAGGGGAGACTTTACCTAGCAGGGTCTTGTAGATGACCTGGTGCCAGTGGGTTTGGCGACGAGTATGAAGCGAGGGCCAGCCAACGAGAGCGTACAGGTCGCAGTGGTGGGTAGTATATGGGGCTTTGGTGACAAAACGGATGGCACTGTGGTAGACTGCATCCAATTAATTGAGTAGGGTGTTGGAGGCTATTTTGTAAATGACATCGCCGAAGTCGAGGATCGGTAGGAAGGTCAGTTTTACTAGGGTATGTTTGGCAGCATGAGTGAAGGATGCTTTGTTGCGAAATAGGGTCATGAGTCATCCATACATCAATTGTCTAAAATAATTTATTTACTAAGTACTTCACAGAAAGACACAAAAAAGTTGATAATTATAACAATTGAAATGCTAATCCTTTGCACATGAACGCTCACTCATTCGGGAATAATTGCAATCAATATATATTTACGCTCACTGTGTTGTCGGGATCTCTGTTGAAAAGTTTGTTTCTGTTGGAGAGTTTGTCCGCCCTCTCTCTGTTGTGGTTAGAATGGATAGTTCAGAGTGACATTCATTCATGTCGTTATAGAATAGATGTTTCGGCGGTTGTCGGTCATCGCGTTCAATGATACCGAATTCCTAGCTGCAGACTAGTAATTAATATCAAAGACTTGTTCTATTCTGTCGGTATCGATAGTCTAAGAGTTTAACCACGTGGTATGGTTAAAAGATTTAGCCATCTACTCAAACCTTAAGCTCGGTCTCCTCTCAAACCTTGGTCCTCTCGTTATCGAGGTAAGCCGGTCTCAACCTTAGTCATCTCGGAATTGAGAGAAACATGGTCTGGTGATAGAAAACCCGGGTGGGGGTTTAATTCGGAAGAGCAGAAAAGGGCCGGTCCCAGGACGCCAGACCATAACTGTGCTCATGGGCGGTCCTCTGATTTAGTTAAACTCTAAAGGGAATTGTAGTTTCCTTCATTAAACAGTCCAAAATCACATTACACAATTTCACAAACAGTATCATCCTCACTCATTCATCTTATACAACAATTAGATGTAAGCCTCATAACTGAGGCTATTATATAAACAGCGTTATGGTAATGTGGCCGTATTGTCTCCCATGAGTTTCACAAAATTGTACCAAACAGACCAGTTTGTAGCTGGATTCTTCACCGATCTTTTGTACCTTCTCCAGAACATAAACTTCGTTTGGTTCTCCAGTTCTGTGAGATCGAAGAAATTCCTTTGTTCTCTCTATGAAACTCACCCTCTATATACTGTGGACATGAGGAGATAATCTCCTCCAGGAATTTACAACCTGAGGTCGCAGCAGCCTGAGTGTAGGAGACAGAGAGAGGGGGATAGTGCTCGCTGTACCCAAAGAGGGCAACGTCATGACACTATGTGTCACGCCCTGGCCTTATTATTCTTTGTTTTCTTGATTATTTTAGTTAGGTCAGGGTGTGACATGGGTAATGTTTATGTTTTGTTGGTTTTGGATGTTTATTTGGTAAAGGGGTTATGGGGTGTAAAATATGGTTTTGTGTTTAGTGTAGATGTCTAGCGTTGTCTATGTTGGTGAGTGATCTAGAAGAGTCTATGGTTACCTGAATGAGTTCCCAATTAGAGACAGCTGATGTCGGTTGTCTCTGATTGGGAGCCTTATTTAGGGTAGCCATAGGCTCTCATTAATTGTGGGTAATTGTCTATGTCAGAACGTTTGTAGCCTGTCTGTCTATGCACAACGTTTGTAGCTTCACGGTCGTTTTGTTGTTTTGTAAAGTTTTTGTTATAGTGTTTTCGTTCCATGTTCATCTTCGTTCGTTTCATTAAAAGAGAAGATGTATTCTTATCCAGCTGCGCCTTGGTCCTCATTCTCTCCAGTACACGATCGTGACAGAATTACCCACCATAGGACCAAGCGGCATGGAAGGCGGCAACAGGACATACCTACACAGGATCTCTGGAGTTGGGAGGAGGAATTGGAAGAAGATCCATGGGCACAACCTGGAGAATATCGCCTCCCTCGTGAAGAGCTGGAGGCAGCGAAAGCCGAGAGGAGGCGATATGAGGAGGCAGCACGGAGACAAGGCTGGAGACCCGTGAGTACACCCCAAAAATTTCTTGGGGGGGGCCTTAAAGGGAGGGTGGCGAAGTCAGGTAGGAAACCTGCGCCTACTCCCTGTACTTACCGTGGAGAGCGGGAGTACGGGCAGACACCGTGTTACGCAGTAGAGCGCACGGTGTCTCCTGTACGCGTGCATAGCCCGGTTCGGTACATTGCAGCTCCACGTATCGGCCGGGCTAGACTGAGCGTTGAGCCATATGTCATGAAGCCGGCCCAACGCATCTGGTCACCAGTGCGTCTCCTCGGGCCGGCGTACATGGCACCAGCCTTACGCATGGTGTCCCCGGTTCGCCTACATAGGCCGGTGCGGGTTATTCCACCTCCACGCACTGGTCAGGCGACGGGGAGCATAGAACCAGGTAAGGTTGGGCAGGCTCGGCGTTCAAGGGAGCCAGTACGCCTGCACGGTCCGGTATTTCCGGCGCCACCTCCCCGCCCCAATCCAGTACCACCAGTGCCTCCTCCACGCACTAGCTATATGGTGCGTGTCTCCAGCCCTTTACCACCAGTGTCTAAACCACGCACCAAGCCTCCTGTGTGTCCCCAGAGTCCTGTGTGTCCTGTTGCTGCTCCCCGCACTAGCCCTGAGATGCGTGTCTCCAGCCCGGTGCCACCAGTCCCGGCACCACGCACCAGGCCTACAGTGCGCCTCAGCCGGCAGGAGTCTGCCGTCTGCACAGCATTGACTGAACTGCTCGTCTCCCCAGCGCCATCTGAGCCATCCGTCTCCCCAGCGCCATCTGAGCCATCCGTCTCCCCAGCGCCATCTGAGCCATCCGTCTGCAATGAGCCTGCAAAGCCGCCCGTCTGCCATGAGCCCACTGAGCCGTCCGCCAGACAGGAGCCGCTAGAGCCGCCAGCCAGACAGGAGCCGTTAGAGCCGTCCGTCAGACAGGATCTGCCAGAGCCGCCAACCAGACAGGATCTGCCAGAGCCGCCAACCAGACAGGATCTGCCAGAGCCGCCAACCAGACAGGAGCAGCCAGATCAGTCAGCCAGCCATGAGCAGCCAGATCCGTCAGCTAGCCATGAGCAGCCAGATCCGTCAGCTAGCCATGAGCAGCCAGATCCGTCAGCTAGCCATGAGCAGCCAGATCCGTCAGCTAGCCATGAGCAGCCAGATCCGTCAGCTAGCCATGAGCAGCCAGATCCGTCAGCTAGCCATGAGCAGCCAGATCCGTCAGCTAGCCATGAGCAGCCAGATCCGTCAGCTAGCCATGAGCAGCCAGATCCGTCAGCTAGCCATGAGCAGCCAGATCCGTCAGCTAGCCATGAGCAGCCAGATCCGTCAGCTAGCCATGAGCAGCCAGATCCGTCAGCCAGCCATGAGCAGCCAGATCCGTCAGCCAGCCATGAGCAGCCAGATCCGTCAGCCAGCCATGAGCAGCCAGATCCGTCAGCCAGCCATGAGCAGCCAGATCCGTCAGCCAGCCATGAGCAGCCAGATCAGTTAGCCAGCCATGAGCAGCCAGATCTGTCAGCCAGCCATGGGCTGTCCCTCAGTCCGGAGCTGCAGTCCCTCAGTCCGGAGCTGCAGTCCCTCAGTCCGGAGCTGCAGTCCCTCAGTCCGGAGCTGCAGTCCCTCAGTCCGGAGCTGCCATTCCTCAGTCCGGAGCTGCCCCTTACCCTGGAGCTGCCCCTTCCCCTGGTGCTGCCCCTTACCCTGGTGCTGCCCCTTACCCTGGTGCTGCCCCTTACCCTGGTACTGTCCCTGACCCTAGTACTGCCCCTGACCCTGGTACTGCCCCTGACCCTGGTACTGCCTCTTACCCTGGTACTGCCCCTTAGTCTGGAACTGCCCCTGAATGCAATGGGGTTAATGTGGAGGGGGGTCGTTTGGAGGAGGCCTAGGAGGTGGTTAGGTACTGTGGTGACGTGGGGACTACGACCAGAGCCGGAGCCGCCACCGTGGAGGGGAGCCCACCCAGACCCTCCCCTAGACTGTGTATGGTGCGCCCGGAGTTCGCGCCTCAAGGGGGGGGTTATGTCACGCCCTGGCCTTATTATTCTTTGTTTTCTTGATTATTTTAGTTAGGTCAGGGTGTGACATGGGTAATGTTTATGTTTTGTTGGTTTTGGATGTTTATTTGGTAAAGGGGTTATGGGGTGTAAAATATGGTTTTGTGTTTAGTGTAGATGTCTAGCGTTGTCTATGTTGGTGAGTGATCTAGAAGAGTCTATGGTTACCTGAATGAGTTCCCAATTAGAGACAGCTGATGTCGGTTGTCTCTGATTGGGAGCCTTATTTAGGGTAGCCATAGGCTCTCATTAATTGTGGGTAATTGTCTATGTCAGAACGTTTGTAGCCTGTCTGTCTATGCACAACGTTTGTAGCTTCACGGTCGTTTTGTTGTTTTGTATAGTTTTTGTTATAGTGTTTTCGTTCCATGTTCATCTTCGTTCGTTTCATTAAAAGAGAAGATGTATTCTTATCCAGCTGCGCCTTGGTCCTCATTCTCTCCAGTACACGATCGTGACACTATGCTACAGGCGGCTATATTGGTCCGGTAATACAGGAGTAGTAAAGGCCCAGTGCACTACTTTTGTGAAGATAATAATTATTATAATTATAATTTTTTTATTATATATTTTTGGATTCATACTATTCAGTGGGAGCTGCACCCCTACTTCCCACGGCTATGGTTAGGAGGGAGGTAGTGTCCAGACCACCCTCTCATGGACATTAATTAGACTAAGGAACAGTAGCAACAGACCAGGGCCTGGTTTCCCACAAGCATTTCTCTCTTTTTCTTTTTCTTTTCTATTCACCCTCTTTTAAAATGTGACTCTAACCAGGGCATGTAGTCTTTCTCTCTAACCAAGGCATGTTGTCTTTCTCTCTAACCAAGGCCTGTAGTCTTTCTCTCTAACCAAGGCATGTAGTCTTTCTCTCTAACCAAGGCATGTTGTCTTTCTCTCTAACCAAGGCATGTTGTCTTTCTCTCTAACCAAGGCATGTTGTCTTTCTCTCTAACCAAGGCATGTTGTCTTTCTCTCTAACCAAGGCATGTTGTCTTTCTCTCTAACCAAGGCATGTTGTCTTTCTCTCTAACCAGGGCATGTTGTATTTCTCTCTAACCAAGGCATGTTGTCTTTCTCTCTAACCAAGGCATGTTGTCTTTCTCTCTAACCAAGGCATGTTGTCTTTCTCTCTAACCAAGGCATGTTGTCTTTCTCTCTAACCAAGGCATGTTGTCTTTGTCTCTAACCAAGGCATGTTGTCTTTCTCTCTAACCAAGGCCTGTTCTCTTTGTCTCTATCCCTTATCCTCTTTATCGTGCTATCCCTTTCTTTACTCTTTATTTTCCTCGTTCTCTCATTCCTCCTGTTTATCTCTGTATCTCTACATTTAGATCTCTGTGAATACTCCCATCCTCCCCCACACATACAGAGAGGGAGATAGATAGGGCCGTTTTGGACGAGCCTCCACCACTCGAGAGTCGCTCTATTCTCTCCTCCCTCCCCAGGCGATCTTCTTCTCCTCTTCTTTATTTTCTCTCCTTTCTGCATTTCTGATGTCGGGCATACTAATTCTAAAAATAATAAAACCTTATCATGGCGGCCATTGAAATTGGGAGATAAGAAAATTCATTAGCAGGCAGCTTGCTAATGACAAGAGAGGAGATGAGAATTATAATAAAGGACACCTAATCAGTTGTACAACTGAATTGTGTCTTCCACATTTAACACAACTCCTCTGACTCAGAGAGGTGCGGTGAGCAGCCATAATCAACCATCCACGTCTTTGGGCCCCAGGGAACAGAGAGTTAACTTCCTTGCTCAGGGGCAGAACGACAGATTTCAACTTGTAAGCTTGGGGATGGCCAGCAGAGAGATGGGATGGGCTGAGGGAAGCTGAGGGTTGGTATGTGGAATTGGAGACAAGTGGGAGTGGAGTTGCTGTGTGTGAGAGAGAATGATGGTCAAAAGATAAAGGGGGAAAAAAGTAAAAATAAAACATAATAAAAGTACATTTGAATGACACTAAGTGGCAGTGTTTTTACAACTAATGCGGGTTTGCCTGAGGCTAATGCCTCTGTTTGTAGTCTTGCATATACTCACACTCTCATTCAAATGAACACATACAAGAACACACACATACATGTAATAGTGCCAGACATGCACACAAACATATAAAGTAGGTATTGCTGTTATGATTTCAGTTGTCCTTGATGTCCTTTGTTTTAAATGTATTATTATTATTATTGCATTGTTGTTTTCTGTTTTCTTCTGTCTTTTCCTTTGTTCTCTTTAGTTCATTCTCTTGGTTGTTGGTGCATTGGGGGGTTCTTGGGGGGGGACTGTGGGAGGGGTCTCGAATGGTTGAGGGACAGCTATTGGGGAACTGTGGGGGGATCTTGGAGGGTTCGGGTTTCACAAGATTGTGATCATGAAAAAGGAAACTATGACATATATTTTATATCACGATCATGCACACACACATGCACCCTCACACATAAGGATGGCTCTGTTGTGGAAAGACTGTTACATGTTTGATAGTGTCTTGATGCTGTATTGTTTGTCCTTCATGTTCTAATACTTTAATGTTGCCCCTTCCTTGTGTTTTTGAAATAAAAATAAAAAAGAGGTGTTGGCTTTGAGGATGACCAGTGAGATGTACCTGCTGGAGCGCGTGCTACGGGTGAGTGTTGTTATCGTGACCAGTGAGCTGAGATAAGGCGGAGCTTCACCTAACATCGACTCATAGATGACCTGCAGCCAGTGGGTCTGGCGACGAATATGTAGCGAGGGCCAGCCGACTAGAGCATAGAGGTCGCAGTGGTGGGTGGTATAAGGGGCTTTGGTAGCAAAACGGAGGCACTGTGATAGACTGCATCCAGTTTTCTGAGTAGAGTATTGGAAGCTATTTTGTAGAAGACATCGCCGACGTCGAGGATCAGTAGGATAGTCAGTTTTACTAGGGTAAGTTTGGCGGCGTGAGTGAAGGAGGCTTTGTTCCGGAATAGAAAGCCGATTCCAGATTTGATTTTGGATTGGAGATGTTTAATATGAGTCTGGAAGGAGAGTTTACAGTCTAGCCAGACACCTAGGTATTTGTAGTTATCCACATATTCTAGGTCAGAACCATCCAGAGTAGTGATACTAGTCGGGCGGGCGGGGCGGGCAGCGAAAGTTTGAAAAGCATGTATTTGGTTTTACTAGCGTTTAAGAGCAGTTGGAGGCCACGGAAGGAGAGTTGTATGGCATTGAAGCTCATTTGGAGGTTAGTTAACACAGTGTCCAAAGTAGGACCAGAGGAATACAGAATGGTGTCGTCTGCGTAGAGGTGGATCAGGGAATCACCAGCAGCAAGAGCGACATCATTGATATATACAGAGAAAAGAGTCGGCCTGAGAATTGAACCCTGTGGTACCTCCATAGAGACTGCCAGAGGTCCGGACAACAGGCCCTCCGATTTGACACACTGAACTTTGTCTGAGAAGTAGGTGGTGAACCAGGCAAGGCAGTCATTTGAGAAACCAAGGCTATTGAGTCTGCCGATAAGAATACGGTGATTGACAGAGTCAAAAGCCTTGGGCAGGTCGATGAAGACGGCTGCACAGTACTGTCTTTTATCGATGGCGGTTATGATATCGTTTAGTACCTTGAGCGTGGCTGAGGTGCACCCGTGACCAGCTCGGAAACCGGATTGCACAGCGGAGAAGGTATGGTGGGATTCGAAATGGTCAGTGATCTGTTTATTAACTTCGAAGACTTTAGAAAGGCAGGGCAGGATGGATATAGGTCTTTAAGAGTTTGGGTCTAGAGTGTCACCCCCTTTGAAGAGGGGGATGACCGCTGCAGCCTTCCAATCTTTAGGGATCTCGGACGATACGAAAGAGAGGTTGAACAGACTGGTAATAGGGGTTGCAACAATGGCGGCGGATATTTTTAGAAAGAGAGGGTCCAGATTGTCTAGCGCAGCTGATTTGTACGGGTCCAGGTTTTGCAGCTCTTTCAGAACATCTGCTATCTGGATTTGGGTGAAGGAGAAGCTGGGGAGGCTCGGGTAAGTACCTGCGGGGGGTGCGGAGCTGTTGGCCGGGGTTGGGGTAGCCAAGAGGAAAGCATGCCCAGCCGTAGAGAAATGCCTATTTACATTTTTGAATATCATGGATTTATCGGTGGTGACCGTGTTTCCTAGCCTCAGTGCAGTGGGCAGCTGGGAGGAGGTGCTCTTGTTCTCCATGGATGTCACACCCTGGCCTTAGTATTATTGGTTTTCTTTATTATTGTAGTTAGGTCAGGGTGTGACATGGGTAATGTTTATGTTTTGTTGTTTTGGGTGTTTATTTGATAAAGGGGTTAATGGTTGTAGTGTATGGTTTTGTGTTGAGTGTAGATGTCTAGTATTGTCTATGGTGGTTAGTATTCTAGGAGAGTCTATGGTTACCCGAATGAGTTCCCAATTAGAGACAGCTGATTTCGGTTGTCTCTGATTGGGAGCCTTATTTAGGGTAGCCATAGGCTCTCATTGGTTGTGGGTAATTGTCTATGTCAGAACGTTTGTAGCATGTCTGTCTATGCACAACGTTTGTAGCTTCACGGTCGTTTTGTTATTTTGTATAGTTTTGTTAAAGTGTTTCGTGTCGTGTTCATCTTCGTCTTTTAAATAAAAAAAGAGAAGATGTATTCATATCCAGCTGCGCCTTGGTCCTCATTCTCTCCAGTACACGATCGTGACAGAATTACCCACCATCGGACCAAGCAGCGGAAAACAAGGCGGCAACAGGACCTACCACCAAAGGATTTCTGGAGTTGGGAGGAAATTCTAGATGGGAGAGGACCCTGGTCACAGCCAGGGGAATATCACTGCCCCAAGGCAGGGATAGAGGCAGCAAGGCGACACGGGAGGAAGCCCAAGAGACAGCACAAACAAATTTTTGGAGGGGGGCACTTGGAGCAGTCGGCGAAGTTGAGGGGTGAGTCTGAGTGTGTCGAGGAATTATTGGACAGATTGGAGGAGAGTGAACGAAGGGGAGATTATGAGACATTCGAAGAGTTGTTAACGAAATTGGAGGAGAGTGAAGAGAGAGAGCTGTTGGTTTGGCAGAGTATGCAATGCATTCTTCCTGAGGAGCGTATTAGCTGTCCGATGCCACCTGTGTCAGTTCCTCGTACTCAGCCTGAAACTCGTGTTAAAGTTCCGGAAGATTTGATGCCGGCTATACACACCAGGTCTCCAGTACACCTTCACAACCCGGTGTGTCCTGTTTCTACTTTGTGCACTCATCTTGAGATGCATGTCCCCAGCCCTGTACCACTAGTTCCGGCACCAAGCACTAGGTCTAAGGTGCGTCTCCAGAGCCCTTTACGCACTGTTCCTGCTCCCCGTACTAGCTTTGAGGTGCGTGTTTCCAGCCCATTACCACCAGTGCCTACACCACACATCAAGCTTCCTGGGTGTCTCCAGAGCCCTGTTGTTCCTCCACTTACTAGCCCTGTGGTGCGTGTCTCCAGCACATTACCACCAGTGCCTACACCACGCACCAAGCCCTCTGTGTGTTTCCAGAGTCCTGTACGCACTGTTCCTTCTCCCCGTACTCGCCCTGATGTGCGGGTCCTCAGGCCGGTACCACCAGTACCGGTACCACGCACAAGGCCTATAGTACGCCTTGAGAGTCCAGTGTGCCCTGTTGCTGCTCCCCGCATTAGCCCTGAGATGCGTGTCCCCAGTCCGGTACCACCAGTTCCGGCCCCACGCACTAGGCCTAATGTGCATCCCCAGGGTCTAGTATGCCCTGTTCCTGCTCCCCGCACTAGCCCTGAGATGCGTGTCCCCAGCCCGGTACCACCAGTTCCGGCACCACGCACTAGGCCTAATGTGCGCTCCCAGGGTTCAGTATGCCCTGTTCCTGCTCCCCGCACTAGCCCTGAGATGCGTGTCCCCAGCCCGGTGCCACCAGTCCCGGCACCACGCACCAGGCCTACAGTGCGCCTCAGCCGGCAGGAGTCTGCCGTCTGCACAGCGTTGACTGAACTGCTCGTCTCCCCAGCGCCATCTGAGCCATCCGTCTCCCCAGCGCCATCTGAGCCATCCGTCTCCCCAGCGCCATCTGAGCCATCCGTCTGCAATGAGCCTGCAAAGCCGCCCGTCTGCCATGAGCCTGCAAAGCCGCCCGTCTGCCATGAGCCCACTGAGCCGTCCGCCAGACAGGAGCCGCTAGAGCCGCCAGCCAGACAGGAGCCGCTAGAGCCGTCCGTCAGACAGGATTTGCCAGAGCCGCCAACCAGACAGGGTCTGCCAGAGCCGCCAACCAGACAGGATCTGCCAGAGCCGCCAACCAGACAGGAGCAGCCAGATCAGTCAGCCAGCCATGAGCAGCCAGATCCGTCAGCTAGCCATGAGCAGCCAGATCCGTCAGCTAGCCATGAGCAGCCAGATCCGTCAGCTAGCCATGAGCAGCCAGATCCGTCAGCTAGCCATGAGCAGCCAGATCCGTCAGCTAGCCATGAGCAGCCAGTTCCGTCAGCTAGCCATGAGCAGCCAGATCCGTCAGCTAGCCATGAGCAGCCAGATCCGTCAGCTAGCCATGAGCAGCCAGATCCGTCAGCTAGCCATGAGCAGCCAGATCCGTCAGCTAGCCATGAGCAGCCAGATCCGTCAGCTAGCCATGAGCAGCCAGATCCGTCAGCCAGCCATGAGCAGCCAGATCCGTCAGCCAGCCATGAGCAGCCAGATCCGTCAGCCAGCCATGAGCAGCCAGATCAGTTAGCCAGCCATGAGCAGCCAGATCTGTCAGCCAGCCATGGGCTGTCCCTCAGTCCGGAGCTGCAGTCCCTCAGTCCGGAGCTGCAGTCCCTCAGTCCGGAGCTGCCATTCCTCAGTCCGGAGCTGCCCCTTACCCTGGAGCTGCCCCTTCCCCTGGTGCTGCCCCTTACCCTGGTGCTGCCCCTTACCCTGGTGCTGCCCCTTACCCTGGTACTGTCCCTGACCCTAGTACGGCCCCTGACCCTGGTACTGCCCCTGATCCTGGTACTGCCTCTTACCCTGGTACTGCCCCTTAGTCTGGAACTGCCCCTGAATGCAATGGGGTTCATGTGGAGGGGGGTCGTTTGGAGAAAGCATAGGAGGTGGTTAGGTACTGTGGTGACGAGGGGACCGCGACCAGAGCCGGAGCCGCCACCGTGGATGGAAGCCCACCCAGACCCTCCCCTAGACTGTGTATGGTGCGCCCGGAGTTCGCGCCTCAAGGGGGGGGTTATGTCACACCCTGGCCTTAGTATTATTGGTTTTCTTTATTATTGTAGTTAGGTCAGGGTGTGACATGGGTAATGTTTATGTTTTGTTGTTTTGGGTGTTTATTTGATAAAGGGGTTAATGGTTGTAGTGTATGGTTTTGTGTTGAGTGTAGATGTCTAGTATTGTCTATGGTGGTTAGTATTCTAGGAGAGTCTATGGTTACCCGAATGAGTTCCCAATTAGAGACAGCTGATTTCGGTTGTCTCTGATTGGGAGCCTTATTTAGGGTAGCCATAGGCTCTCATTGGTTGTGGGTAATTGTCTATGTCAGAACGTTTGTAGCATGTCTGTCTATGCACAACGTTTGTAGCTTCACGGTCGTTTTGTTATTTTGTATAGTTTTGTTAAAGTGTTTCGTGTCGTGTTCATCTTCGTCTTTTAAATAAAAAAAGAGAAGATGTATTCATATCCAGCTGCGCCTTGGTCCTCATTCTCTCCAGTACACGATCGTGACAATGGACTTTACAGTGTCCCAAAACATTTTGTAGATAGAGCTACAGGATGCAAATTTCTGTTTGAAAAGCTAGCCTTTGCTTTCCTGACTAACTGCGTGTATTGGTTCCTGACTTCCCTGAACAGTTGCATATCGCGGACCTATTCGATGCTATTGCAGTCCACCACAGGATGTTTTTGTGCTGGTCGAGGGCAGTCAGTTCTGGAGTGAACCAAGACTATATTTGTTCTTAGTTCTACATTTTTTTGAAAGGGGCATGCTTATTTAAGATGGTGAGGAAATTACTTTTAAAGAACGACCAGGCATCCTCGACTGATGGGATGAGGTCAATATTCTTCCAGGATACCCGGGCCAGGTCGATTAGAAAGATGAGGATAGGGCACCACCCTGTAGCCAAATCCATACATTGTGGGCAAGAATCTAGAGCTGGGTTCCCGAACTGGTGTCCTGTGGGCTGAAATTTTATTTGGCCCCCCAAGTTTGCTGAGCAAAAAAAAGAAAGGAAATCAGCTCCAAGTGATTTTTATTTGGGAAATCTATTCCCATGTATTTCCACTCAAAGTGGAGAGACACATGATCATATACAAATGTAAGTAGGGTTTGAAATTATTATGTTTTAGTCAAACATTATATCTGTTTGGGCTTCCTGTGTCAATTTGCAGTCTACAAATTATTAGTAATTATGTTCTGGCCCCACCGACCATCCGCTACTGAATCTAGTTGATGATTCCTGATCTAGAGTAATGGTGGAAAACTGTGTTGTCTTTTAAGTTGTCCTTTGTAGAACAGATCACTGTGGAGACATAGACATGGCTCTCTCAGAATGACTTGGTGAGCTTGGAAATACCCTACAGTCAATGGTTTAACTGAAAGGACATTCAAAAATGCCTAGTAAGAAATCTAAAACAGAGGCAGAAAGATGAAGCCATTGAGAAGTTATCATTGCATGCAAGTCTTGTTCTTTAAGTTCAAGTAAGTAAGTAAGTAAGGCTTGTCTGAACCAGAATGTCCATAGGGCAAGAGCCTATTTCCTGTTTCTGTAGCATGAGGCAGCTTGATGTACACCCCCTGAAAAGAATGTTAGTCTATCACATGGCCTTAGGCCCAATCCAGTACCAAGCAGAGAGGTATCATGTCCCAAATGTTGTCTTTGTCATAACAACTGGTAGTTGGACCACCCTGGTTTGATTCCAGGCTGTATCACAACTGGCTGTGATTGCAAGTCCCATACGGCGGCGCACAATTGGCCCAGCGTTGTCTGGGTTTGGCCGGAGTAGGCTGTCAATGTAAACAAACAGTCTTTGCTGCAATATAAATAGCAGTGGCTCTTAGGCCTATTTCAAATGAGCTAGTTGAGTTTCCATACATTGGGCCTCCCGGGTGGCGCAGTGGTCTAAGGAAGTGCTTGCTGTGCCACCAGAGATTCTGGGTTGGAGCCCAGGCTCCGTCGCAGCCGGCCGCGACCGGGAGGTCCATGAGGCGATGCACAATTGGCCCAGCGTCGTCCGGGTTAGGGAGGGTTTGGCCGGCAGGGATATCCTTGTCTCATCGCGCACTAGCGACTCCTGTGGCGGGTCGGCAGATGTACGGTGTTTCCTCCGACACATTGGTGCGGCTGGCTTCGGGTTGGAGGTGCGTTTTGTCAAGAAGCAGTGCGGCTAGGTTGGGTTTTGTTTCGGAGGACGCATGGGTCTCAACCTTCGCCTCTCCCGAGTCCGTACGGGAGTTGCAGTGATGAGACAAGACTGTGACTACTACCAATTGGATACCACAAAATTGGGGAGAAAAAAAGGGGTAAAAAAATGTTTTTATAAAAAGAGTTTCCATACATTTATGAGAACCCATTCATTTTCACAATTCCATGCTGCAATAGGAACTACATATTAACAGGGAACCATCCCCATGACAACAAAACTAGTTACAGCTGGCCACTGGGACCATGGAGAGACAGTCAGAGACCTCTGGGTGAAATGTGTTGGCGGCTAACAGTGTGGTCCACATAGCTACAGCCAGGACTGTTGTAGGTAGGAAGCAGGCAGCGTAACTACAGCGACACAGACAGAACAATTTAAACCTTGGAGGGAAGACAGTCTCACACACACACATACACACACACAAACACACACAATTAAAAGTCATATTCTTGAAGAATCAATAGCTATAAATAATTTAAAGTAAAAAATGTGATGTACCAATTCCGGATTTCCCCTTCAACAAGAAGGATGCAGATACAGGGGGGTTGAGAATTACCATCTCTCAACTCTCTCAGAGTGGAAACATCTGCTTTTTTTTTTTCATAGAATCTTAGGTGAGACAAGATAACTTAGCAACTCTTCTCAGCAGGTTGAGACGCAAGATCTGAAAGTAGCTCTGCAGGTGTCCTGTTTGTGTGATAACAATCTACAGTGGCTTGCGAAAGTATTCAACCCCTTGGCATTTTTACTATTTTGTTGCCGTACAACCTGGAATAATTTTTGGGGGGGGATTTACACAACACGCCTACCACTTTGAAGATGCAAAATATTTTCCATTGTGAAACAAACAAGAAATAACACAAAAAAAACAGACAATTTTTGCGTGCATAACTATTCACCCCCCCCAAAGTTTATATTTTGTAGAGCAACCTTTTGCCGCAATTACAGCTGCAAGTCTCTTGGGGTATGTCCCTATAAGCTTGGCACATCTAGCCACTGGGATTTTTACCCATTCTTCAAGGCAAAACTTCTCCCGCTCCTTCAATTTCAATGGGTTCCCCATGGTGTACAGCAATCTTTAATCCATACCACAGATTCTCAATTGGATTGAGGTCTGGGCATTGACTAGGCTATTCCAAGACATTTAAATGTTTCCCCTTAATTCACTCGAGTGTTGCTTTAACAGTATACTTAGGGTCATTGTCCTGCTGGAAGGTGAACCTCCATCCCAGTCTCAAATCTCTGGAAGACTGAAACAGGTTTCCCTCAAGAACATCCCTGTATTTAGCACCATCCATCATTCCTTCAATTCTGACCAGTTTCCCAGTCCCGGTACGATGAAAAACATCCCCACAGCAAGATGCTGTGAGGATGTGTTCTCGGGGTGATGAGAGGTGTTGGGTTTGCGCCAGACTTAGCATTTCCTTGATGGCCTAAAAGCTCAATTTTAGTCTCATCTGACCAGGGTATCTTCTTCCATATTTTTGGGGAGTCTCCCACATGCCTTTTGGCGAACACCAAACATGTTTGCTTATTGTTTTCTTTAAGCAAAGGCTTTTTTCTGGCCACTCTTCCGTGAAGCCCAGCTCTTTGGAGTGTGCGGCTTAAAGTGGTCCTGCATACAGATACTCCAATCTCCGCTGTGGAGCTTTGCAGCTCTTTCAGGGTTATCTTTGGTATCTTTGTTGCCTCTCTGATTAATGCCCTCCTTGCCTGGTCCATGAGCTTTGGTGGGCGGCCCTCCCTTGGGAGGTTTGTTGTGGTGCCATATTCTTTCCATTTCTTTAATAATGGATTTAATGGTGCTCCGTGGGATATTCAAAGTTTCAGCTATTTTTTTATAACCCAACCCTGATCTGTAATTCTCCACAACTTTGGAGAGCTCCTTGGTCTTCATGGTGCCGCTTGCTTGGTGGTGCCCCTTGCTTAGTGGTGTTGCAGACTCTGGGGCCTTTCAGAACAGGTGTATATATACTGAGATCATGTGACACTTAGATTGCACACAGGTGGACTTTATTTAACTAATTATGTGACTTCTGAAGGTAATTGGTTGCACCACATCTTATTTAGGGGCTTCATAGCAAACGGGTTGAATACATATACACGTACCACTTTACTGTTTAATTTTTTATTTATTTTTTCATTTCATTTCGTCGATTTGGACTATTTTGTGTATGTCCATTGCATGAAATCCAAATAAAAATCAATTTAAATTACAGGTTGTCATGCAACAAAATAAGAAAAACGCCACGGGGGATGAATAGTTTTGCAAGGCACTGTAGGCCACATCCCAAATGTCACCCATATTCTCTATATAGTGCACTAGTTTGGACCAGAGCCCATGACCTGGTCAAAAACATAGAGAACTGTATAGAGAACAAGGTGCCCTACAGAGGACAGCCTGCTCTCATACTGTGAGGTTTAGCTGAAAAACTAAATAAACTTTTCCTTATAACACAATGTCAGGAAGTCTCTAAAGCCAAGACTAATCCAGAAAATAGTTATTTTCCTTATGTCATAATTCCTGCAGAGTACCGACAGTGAACCCAACGTCAACGGAGAGAGGATGCATTAAACATCCCCCAGAGCCCCGGTCACCTGTCATAGTCTATTGTCTGTGTTCCAAATGGCACCCTTTTCCCTATCTGGTGCATTACTTTCACACCCCTTGGCTTTTTCCACATGTTGTTGTGTTAAAGCCTGTATTTAAAATTGATTAAATATATTTGTTTTGTCACTGGCCTACACACAATACCACATGACATTGAAGTGGAATCATGTTTTTTAAAAATGTTCTTCAAAAATGTATAAAAAATGAAAGCTGAAATGTCTTGAGTCAAAAAGTATTCAACCCCTTAGTTACGGCAAGCCTTAATAAGTTCAGGAGTAAACATTTGCTTAACAAGTCACCAGAGAGAATAAAGTAGACGGCACACGTCAAACGTTTGATTTATGACCCCATGTCCGGATGACGTGTGCATGCCCATAGTTGGGCATCCGGTCAGGACATCCTGTCGGGAAGTGATCACATGCTTATGCCCATATATGGGCATCCTGTTCTCACGCCTTAGAGTGAGTGTGAAAATAACATGCTTTACACTGTATGTACTAAATATTTGGAATTAAATAAAAATGTTTTTTAAACTCATTCCGTACTATCTCTCCTCTCGAGCCAAGACGGCAAACGAGTCTAGTGAAACAGATATATTTTTGTTCCTAGGTTTATGACTTCTAGGGCGTGTTTCCAAGAGGCTGTGCTAAGGCATATGCATTGATAGGTCTTAGATTTTATAGCCGTGGTATCTGTTAAACACATTGTGACAACTATTGAAGATGCAAAAAGGGGTTTTCAGAAATACATTTAGTTGACAGATTTGTATTATTATAAAAATAATATAACATTATTATCATAATCTTTAGTATTATTATGTTACATGCGTGACATACCCAGAAATGTCAACGTAGACAACTTACAAGAATGTGTTTACCAGGCAGTGATGAAAACATTTTGAAGGAGCTCTTGTTCAAACATGCAAAGATATATATTTGATACAATTACCACCGTTAAAACTGTTGTTACAATATCACTTCTCATTGTGTACATTTCAAGCTTTCAACAACAATTAAACAACCATCTAAATAATGTTTCTCGGACTAACACACTGTTGAGTTTCCTAATTACTAAAGAACAACCACTAAGACAAAACACAAAAAGTTGTAATATAATATGTATACATGTAACGGCAGATTTCCTCCTCTTCGTCCGATCTGATGTTTTGTTCACTTTTGAATGCTGGCGGTGCTCTCACTCTAGTGGTAGCATGAGACGGAGTCTACAACCTGCTGGAGGTCATTTTGCAGGGCGCTGGCAGTGCACCTCCTTGCACAAAGGCGGAGGTAGCGGTACTGCTGCTGGGTTGTTGCCCTCCTACGGCCTCCTCCACGTCTCCTGATGTACTGGCCTGTCTCCTGGTAGCGCCTCCATGCTCTGGACACTACGCTGACAGACACAGCAAACCTTTTTGCCACAGTTCGCATTGATCTGCCATCCTGGATGAGCTGCACTACCTGAGCCACTTGTGTGGGTTGTAGACTCCGTCTCATGCTACCACTAGAGTGAAAGCACCGCCAGCATTCAAAAGTGACCAAAACATCAGCCAGGAAGCATAGGAACTGAGAAGTGGTCTGTGGTCACCACCTGCAGAATCACTCCTGTTTTGGGGGGTGTCTTGCTAATTGCCTATAATTTCCACCTTTTGTCTATTCCATTTGCACAACAGCATGTGAAATTTATTGTCAATCAGTGTTGCTTCCTAAGTGGACAGTTTGATTTCACAGAAGTGTGATTGACTTGGAGTTACATTGTGTTGTTTAAGTGTTCCCTTTATATTTTTGAGCAGTGTATTTAATCAATTTTAAACTCAGGCTGGAACACAACAAAATGTGGAATAAGTCAAGGGGTAAGAATAATTTCTATAGGGAATTGGGTGCAATCTGGGATGGAGCCTATATGTAACCTCTACCCCAGCCCAAGATAGAGTATACTCTTTCTGAAGGGGAGCCTGGCATTAGCGCTCAGTATTTCTGTAGTCACAGTAGATAATATGGAGCCTAGCTAATAAAGTTCAGGGTGAGATTGAAGTTGGCCAAGCTATTTTGTGAGGTGAATGAAATGGCGACTCACAGAGGCCTCAAGAGATTAGAGTGTGTCACGATCGTTCTCCTCCTCTTCGTCTGAAGAGGAGAAGCATGGGTCGGACCAATACGCGTCAAGGTATGCAGTCATAATGAATTTATTTAAATGAAAGACGAACACTTAATACAAACTAACAAAATAACAAAACGACTGTGAAGCTACAAACGTTGTGCACAAACATACAGGCTACTAACGTTCTTACATAGACAATTACCCACAACCAATGAGAGCCTATGGCTACCCTAAATAAGGCTCCCAATCAGAGACAACCGAAATCAGCTGTCTCTAATTGGGAACTCATTCAGGCCACCATAGACTCTCCTAGACAACTAAACATACATAGAAAACACTAGACACCTGTACTCCACACAAACCCATATACTATACAACAACCCATAACCCCTTTACCATATAAACACCCAACACCAACAAAACATAAACATTCCCCATGTCACACCCTGACCTAACTAAAATAATCAAGAAAACAAAGAATACTAAGGCCAGGGCGTGACATAACCCCCCCCTTGAGGCGCGAACTCCGGGCGCACCATACACAGTCTAGGGGAGGGTCTGGGTGGGCTTCCATCCACGGTGGCGGCTCCGGCTCTGGTCGCGGTCCCCACGTCACCACAGTACCTAAACACCTCCTAGGCTTCCTCCAAACGACCCCCCTCCACCTTAACCCCATTGCATTCAGGGGCAGTTCCGGACTAAGGGGCAGTACCAGGGTAAGAGGCAGTACCAGGGTCAGGGGCAGTACTAGGGTCAGGGACAGTACCAGGGTCAGGGGCAGTACCAGGGTAAGGGGCAGCACCAGGGTAAGGGGCAGCTCCGGACTGAGGAATGGCAGCTCCGGACTGAGGGACTGCAGCTCCGGACTGAGGGACTGCAGCTCCGGACTGAGGGACGGCCCATGGCTGGCTGACAGATCTGGCTGCTCATGGCTGGCTAACGGATCTGGCTGCTCATGGCTGGCTAACTGATCTGGCTGCTCATGGCTAGCTGACGGATCTGGCTGCTCATGGCTAGCTGACGGATCTGGCTGCTCATGGCTAGCTGACGGATCTGGCTGCTCATGGCTAGCTGACGGATCTGGCTGCTCATGGCTAGCTGACGGATCTGGCTGCTCATGGCTAGCTGACGGATCTGGCTGCTCATGGCTAGCTGACGGATCTGGCTGCTCATGGCTAGCTGACGGATCTGGCTGCTCATGGCTGGCTGACTGATCTGGCTGCTCCTGTCTGGTTGGCGGCTCTGGCAGATCCTGTCTGGTTGGCGGCTCTGGCAGATCCTGTCTGGTTGGCGGCTCAGGCAGATCCTGTCTGACGGACGGCTCTAGCGGCTCCTGTCTGGCTGGCGGCTCTAGCGGCTCCTGTCTGGCGGACGGCTCAGTGGGCTCATGGCAGACGGGCGGCTTTGCAGGCTCATGGCAGACGGGCGGCTTTGCAGGCTCATTGCAGACGGATGGCTCAGATGGCGCTGGGGAGACGGATGGCTCAGATGGCGCTGGGGAGACGGATGGCTCAGATGGCGCTTGGCAGACGGGCAGTTCAGTCATTGCAGTGCAGACGGCAGACTCCTGCCGGCTGAGGCGCACTGTAGGCCTGGTGCGTGGTGCCGGGACTGGTGGCACCGGGCTGGGGACACGCATCTCAGGGCTAGTGCGGGGAGCAGCAACAGGACGCACAGGACTCTGGGGACACACAGGAGGCTTGGTGCGTGGTTTAGACACTGGTGGTAAAGGGCTGGAGACACGCACCATATAGCTAGTGCGTGGAGGAGGCACTGGTGGTACTGGGTTGGGGCGGGGAGGTGGCGCCGGTAATACCGGACCGTGCAGGCGTACTGGCTCCCTTGAACGCCGAGCCTGCCCAACCTTACCTGGTTCTATGCTCCCCGTCGCCTGACCAGTGCGGGGAGGTAGAATAACCCGCACCGGCCTATGTAGGCGAACCGGGGACACCATGCGTAAGGCTGGTGCCATGTACACCGGCCCGAGGAGACGCACTGGTGACCAGATGCGTTGGGCCGGCTTCATGACATATGGCTCAACGCTCCGTCTAGCCCGGCCGATACGTGGAGCTGCAATGTACCGAACCGGGCTATGCACGCGTACAGGAGACACCGTGCGCTCTACTGCGTAACACGGTGTCTGCCCGTACTCTCGCTCTCCACGGTAAGTACAGGGAGTAGGCGCAGGTTTCCTACCTGACGTCGCCACCCTCCCTTTAAGGCCCCCCCCAAGAAATTTTTGGGTTGTACTCACGGGCTTCCAGCCTTGTCTCCGTGCTGCCTCCTCATATCGCCTCCTCTCGGCTTTCGCTGCCTCCAGCTCTTCACGAGGGAGGCGATATTCTCCAGGTTGATCCCAAGGCCCCTTACCATCCAGTATTTCCTCCCATGTCCAGAAATCCTTTGTGGTTAGGTCCTGTTGCCGCCTTCCATGCCGCTTGGTCCTATGGTGGGTAATTCTGTCACGATCGTTCTCCTCCTCTTCGTCTGAAGAGGAGAAGCATGGGTCGGACCAATACGCGTCAAGGTATGCAGTCATAATGAATTTATTTAAATGAAAGACGAACACTTAATACAAACTAACAAAATAACAAAACGACCGTGAAGCTACAAACGTTGTGCACAAACATACAGGCTACTAACGTTCTTACATAGACAATTACCCACAACCAATGAGAGCCTATGGCTACCCTAAATAAGGCTCCCAATCAGAGACAACCGAAATCAGCTGTCTCTAATTGGGAACTCATTCAGGCCACCATAGACTCTCCTAGACAACTAAACATACATAGAAAACACTAGACACCTGTACTCCACACAAACCCATATACTATACAACAACCCATAACCCCTTTACCATATAAACACCCAACACCAACAAAACATAAACATTCCCCATGTCACACCCTGACCTAACTAAAATAATCAAGAAAACAAAGAATACTAAGGCCAGGGCGTGACAGAGTGAGTTGAGTTGGAGTGAGTTATTACTAAATAATTGAGAACAGATAGTAGAGATGTGGAGAAACAAAGCTGTTTGGACAGATATAAACAGAAAAGTTATCTAAACCATAGACATACAATAATATTGTTCCAGTTCAACCCGAGGATGAAAATGTGTTAACAGATTAACAGTCAGGGGGAAGCTCAAAGTTCCTGTCCCTTTTGTTTCCCATTTTAAACTTCCCCCAGCAGGACTTTAAGACAGAGTAAAGCACAACACATACAGGTCCAGAGTGTCATCGGATCAGGTGTCAACGCAGATCAAACAACTACAGCTACTAAACATGCCACTTGTTTTTCTTCTGCTCTGTTTGTTTGTTAAACCAGGTAAGACCTCTCATTATGTTCTACTGTATATTGGTTCATATTAAGTATGTACTGTATTAGGGCTGAATCCTAACTGGAGATCTGCACCCGTAACTCATTGTTTTTTGCATTTACCCAGCATTTACATAATTTACGCAAAAGTCGAAGTGCATGGATCTCAAATTAGGATTTGGACCTTTAATGATTACAGTCATCACAACAAATTAATCTGCCAACACTACCCATTAAAATATACATTGTGTCACCAGTTGGTGAGTACAGTGTAGTTAAGGCTAAAAGTGTCCATTTCGTATAGTAAGTGTTCCATTTACAAGCAGGGCTTTTTAATTGCCTTCTCTAACCATTGTCTCTGTCTCTTTTGACAGCTTTTCTCCAGGAGAGCCAAAGGGTCAGATTGATCTTCCAGAGTGGAGCGCCGGTCATGCCTGCTGGTCAGATCGTCCAAATGTTTTGTGAGGCATCATTTGTTGTGAAGAAATTAACCTGGTACCGTGTGAACCAGACCACATGCACAGCTATGAACATTAACAGCAGCATTCTGACTCTATTTGTCACCACTAAGGACTCTGGAGAATACAAGTGTTCAGGTTATTACAATGGAACAGTGTCCTACAGTAATACAGTAAACCTCACTGTGGTAGGTACGTGACTGGAAGTTATTTTACATCATAAAAGTCCCGTTAACTTCATAGTTATCACAAAACAAATGGTTCATTCTCATGGCATGTTTGTGGATGCTAGAATAGGGGATTGTGTTTTTCAACTTTTTTTCACCCACTCATTATTTTCCTGTCCCAGGGGAACATACACAGCCAACACCAAGGCAACGCCAAATAGCTTCCTGGACTTATGCGAGAAAACCCTACTCATTTAGAGACACAAAGGGATGTCAGGGACTGCAGTTAAAGCTTCCTGTTGGAAAACCACTAAGACGACAGAAGCACAGCAGGCAGGGAGAGTTAAGTAGTTCAGCCAGGCTGAATTGTTTTGACTTGTTTTTCAGCGGAGCAAAACCCAGCACAGTTATGTCAGTTTTTATAGTAACAGCCCCTCCCCTGGCTAGGATAATGACCCAGCAGCATTGTACTCTGTCTGCTTCCACCCTTCAACACCCCTTTCCCTCTATTCCATCCTTCAACAATCTACACCCCCCCTCTCCCACTCTATTCCATCCTTCAACAATCTACACCCCCCCCTCCCTCTATTCCATCCTTCAACAATCTACACCCCCCCTCTCCCACTCTATTCTATCCTTCAACAATCTACACCCCCCTCTCCCACTCTATTCCATCCTTCAACAATCTACACCCCCCCTCTCCCACTCTATTCCATCCTTCAACAATCTACACCCCCCCTCTCCCACTCTATTCCATCCTTCAACAATCTACACCCCCCTCCCTCTATTCCATCCTTCAACAATCTACACCCCCCCTCTCCCACTCTATTCCATCCTTCAACAATCTACACCCCCCCTCTCCCACTCTATTCCATCCTTCAACAATCTACACCCCTTTCCCTCTATTCCATCCTTCAACAATCTACACCCCCCCTCTCCCACTCTATTCCATCCTTCAACAATCTACACCCCCCCTCTCCCACTCTATTCCATCCTTCAACAATCTACACCCCCCTCCCTCTATTCCATCCTTCAACAATCTACACCCCCCCTCTCCCACTCTATTCCATCCTTCAACAATCTACACCCCCCTCCCTCTATTCCATCCTTCAACAATCTACACCCCCCCCTCTCCCACTCTATTCTACCCTTCAACAATCTACACCCCCCTCCCTCTATTCCATCCTTCAACAATCTACACCCCCCCTCTCCCACTCTATTCCATCCTTCAACAATGTACACCCCCCCTCTCCCACTCTATTCCATCCTTCAACAATCTACACCCCCCTCCCTCTATTCCATCCTTCAACAATGTACACCCCCCCTCTCCCACTCTATTCCATCCTTCAACAATCTACACCCCCCTCCCTCTATTCCATCCTTCAACAATCTACACCCCCCCTCTCCCACTCTATTCCATCCTTCAACAATCTACACTCCCTTCCCTCTATTCCATCCTTCTACAATCTACACCCCCCCTCTCCCACTCTATTCCATCCTTCAACAATCTACACCCCCCCTCTCCCACTCTATTCCATCCTTCAACAATCTACACCCCCCCTCTCCCACTCTATTCCATCCTTCAACAATCTACACTCCCTTCCCTCTATTCCATCCTTCAACAATCTACACCCCCCTCCCTCTATTCCATCCTTCAACAATCTACACCCCCCTTCTCCCACTCTATTCCATCCTTCAACAATCTACACCCCCCTCCCTCTATTCCATCCTTCTACAATCTACACCCCCCCTCTCCCACTCTATTCCATCCTTCAACAATCTACACCCCCCCCTCCCACTCTATTCCATCCTTCAACAATCTACACCCCCCTCTCCCACTCTATTCCATCCTTCAACAATCTACACCCCCCTCTCCCACTCTATTCCATCCTTCAACAATCTACACCCCTTTCCCTCTATTCCATCCTTCAACAATCTACACCCCCCCCTCTCCCACTCTATTCCATCCTTCAACAATCTACACCCCCCTCCCTCTATTCCATCCTTCAACAATCTACACCCCCCCTCTCCCACTCTATTCCATCCTTCAACAATCTACACCCCCCTCTCCCACTCTATTCCATCCTTCAACAATCTACACCCCCCCTCTCCCACTCTATTCCATCCTTCAACAATCTACACCCCCCCTCTCCCACTCTATTCCATCCTTCAACAATCTACACCCCCCTCCCTCTATTCCATCCTTCAACAATCTACACCCCCCCTCTCCCACTCTATTCCATCCTTCAACAATCTACACCCCCCCTCTCCCACTCTATTCCATCCTTCAACAATCTACACCCCCTTCCCTCTATTCCATCCTTCAACAATCTACACCCCCCTCCCTCTATTCCATCCTTCAACAATCTACACCCCCCTCTCCCACTCTATTCCATCCTTCAACAATCTACACCCCCCCTCTCCCACTCTATTCCATCCTTCAACAATCTACACCCCCCTCCCTCTATTCCATCCTTCAACAATGTACACCCCCCCTCTCCCACTCTATTCCATCCTTCAACAATCTACACCCCCCTCCCTCTATTCCATCCTTCAACAATCTACACCCCCCCTCTCCCACTCTATTCCATCCTTCAACAATCTACACTCCCTTCCCTCTATTCCATCCTTCTACAATCTACACCCCCCCTCTCCCACTCTATTCCATCCTTCAACAATCTACACCCCCCCTCTCCCACTCTATTCCATCCTTCAACAATCTACACCCCCCCTCTCCCACTCTATTCCATCCTTCAACAATCTACACCCCCCTCCCTCTATTCCATCCTTCAACAATCTACACCCCCCCTCTCCCACTCTATTCCATCCTTCAACAATCTACACCCCCCCTCTCCCACTCTATTCCATCCTTCAACAATCTACACCCCCCCTCTCCCACTCTATTCCATCCTTCAACAATGTACACCCCCCCTCTCCCACTCTATTCCATCCTTCAACAATCTACACCCCCCTCCCTCTATTCCATCCTTCAACAATCTACACCCCCCCTCTCCCACTCTATTCCATCCTTCAACAATCTACACCCCCTTCCCTCTATTCCATCCTTCAACAATCTACACCCCCCCTCTCCCACTCTATTCCATCCTTCAACAATCTACACCCCCCCTCTCCCACTCTATTCCATCCTTCAACAATCTACACCCCCCCTCTCCCACTCTATTCCATCCTTCAACAATCTACACCCCCCTCCCTCTATTCCATCCTTCAACAATCTACACCCCCCCCTCTCCCACTCTATTCTACCCTTCAACAATCTACACCCCCCTCCCTCTATTCCATCCTTCAACAATCTACACTCCCCCTCTCCCACTCTATTCCATCCTTCAACAATGTACACCCCCCCTCTCCCACTCTATTCCATCCTTCAACAATCTACACCCCCCTCCCTCTATTCCATCCTTCAACAATGTACACCCCCCCTCTCCCACTCTATTCCATCCTTCAACAATCTACACCCCCCTCCCTCTATTCCATCCTTCAACAATCTACACCCCCCCTCTCCCACTCTATTCCATCCTTCAACAATCTACACCCCCTTCCCTCTATTCCATCCTTCAACAATCTACACCCCCCTCCCTCTATTCCATCCTTCAACAATCTACACCCCCCCTCTCCCACACTATTCCATCCTTCTACAATCTACACCCCCCTCCCTCTATTCCATCCTTCAACAATCTACACCCCCCCTCTCCCACTCTATTCCATCCTTCAACAATCTACACCCCCCTCTCCCACTCTATTCCATCCTTCAACAATCTACACCCCCCCTCTCCCACTCTATTCCATCCTTCAACAATCTACACCCCCCCTCTCCCACTCTATTCCATCCTTAAACAATCTACACCCCCCTCTCCCACTCTATTCTATCCTTCAACAATCTACACCCCCCCTCTCCCACTCTATTCTATCCTTCTACAATCTACACCCCCCCTCTCCCACTCTATTCCATCCTTCAACAATCTACACCCCCCCTCTCCCACTCTATTCTATCCTTCAACAATCTACACCCCCCTCTCCCACTCTATTCTATCCTTCTACAATCTACACCCCCCCTCTCCCACTCTATTCCATCCTTCAACAATCTACACCCCCCCTCTCCCACTCTATTCTATCCTTCAACAATCTACACCCCCCCTCTCCCACTCTATTCTATCCTTCAACAATCTACACCCCCCCTCTCCCACTCTATTCTATCCTTCTACAATCTACACCCCCCCTCTCCCACTCTATTCTATCCTTCTACAATCTACACCCCCCTCCCTCTATTCCATCCTTCAACAATCTATACCCCCCTCTCCCACTCTATTCTATCCTTCTACAATCTACACCCCCCTCTCCCACTCTATTCCATCCTTCAACAATCTACACCCCCCCTCCCACTCTATTCCATCCTTCAACAATCTACACCCCCCTCTCCCACTCTATTCTATCCTTCAACAATCTACACCCCCCCTCTCCCACACTATTCTATCCTTCTACAATCTACACCCCCCCTCTCCCACTCTATTCTATCCTTCTACAATCTACACCCCCCCCCTCTCCCACTCTATTCTATCCTTCTACAATCTACACCCCCCCTCTCCCACTCTATTCTATCCTTCTACAATCTACACCCCCCCTCTCCCAATCTATTCTATCCTTCTACAATCTACACCCCTCTCTCCCACGCTATTCTATCCTTCTACAATCTACACCCCCCCTCTCCCACTCTATTCTATCCTTCTACAATCTACACCCCCCCTCTCCCACTCTATTCTATCCTTCAACAATCTACAACCCCCTCCCTCTATTCCATCCTTCAACAATCTACACCCCCCTCTCCCACTCTATTCTATCCTTCTACAATCCTACCTGGAATCAAAAAGGGTTCTACCTGGAACCACCTTCGAAACTTATTTTCTAAGGATTTAGTCTGGATCTGTAATCTGTGTTTATTTGAGTACCACAAAGTAGTTTATCATGTCCCCTCCTCTCTCTAGAGACACTCTCCAATGTGTGGGTGTCATCCACACCCAAGGACCTGGTCTCCATGGAGGGGCAGAGTGTCACCCTGTACTGTCAGGCCATCTCCCACCCCCCCGCTGTCCTCTGGAGCTGGATCAGGTTGGACGAGCAGGGTGGAAGGCAGGAGGTGGGCATCGGGCGAGAGCTGACCCTGAGCATGGCAAGTGAGAGTGGGCACTACATTTGCCAGGCTTACAGCAACTTCTTGGCCGTGACGCAGCAGCAACAAAGCCCCTCCCACACAGTCTATATCGTCTACTTCCCCATGACTGGTAATCTACTCATCAATCATAACATCCACATTATTTATCATGAGTCCAACACATTTAGCTTCCTCTCAGCTCAAGATGGAGAATAGCTCAGTTTGAGGAAATGACGAACAATAATGAGATGTGTTCCATTAGTAGAGAACTGAGCTGATGACGATGATGTGTGGTAATGGTGGTGTGATAGAGACAATGTACCAAAAGAAAAGATAATGTACTGGGATGGTGCCTCTCACATTACCATGTCATTATTCTGTTTTTATAACTTTGGATTGCATTTATCAATAGTTTATCAATAGTTTCAATGTATGCATGCACCTGCTGTTCAATGTATGCATCAATATTTGATGCACAGTAGTACTTTATAGCATAGGTTTGTAAAGTTTATCATTTTAGTGTAAGCCTGTGGCACATCAATGTCAATACAGTTCAATTGACTGTTCCTCCTCTCCCCTTAGGCAGTGTGTATGCAGGAGTGGCAGGGTTGGTGCTGGTTCTCCTTGCCGGGTTCTTACTGCCCTTATTGCTGCTGTGGCTCTGGAGGCAACAGGCCAAAGAGAGGGCCGGTCAAGAGACCTTGGCCACCAATAGTGCACCGACCAAAGGTGAGTGACACTGTCAAGTGTACTGCACTGTATCAACAGTTCTGCCAAGTCTTCAGCTATACTGCAGTTATAATTGTAACATGTAGGCTACTGTAGTTACAGGAAGTAATATATAAATATATATATAAAATATATATAGTAATAATAATTTTTATTTAACCTTTATTTAACCAGGTAGGCTAGTTGAGAACAAGTTCTCATTTGCAACTGCGACCTGGCCAAGATAAAGCATAGCAGTTCGACACATTCAACAACACAGAGTTACACATGAAATAAACAAAACATAGTCAATAATACAGTAGAACAAAAAGAAAACAAAAAGTCTATATACAATGTGAGTGCAAATGAGGTAAGATAAGGGAGTTAACTTCTACTTGGTACTCATCCCGGATCCGGGAGCACCCTCATCAGTAAAAAAGCTGACTAGCATAGCCTAGCATAGCGCCACAAGTAAATACTAGCATCTAAATATCATGAAATCACAAGTCCAAGACACCAGATGAAAGATACACATCTTGTGAATCCAGCCATCATTTCTGATTTTTAAAATGTTTTACAGGGAAGACACAATATGTATTTCTATTAGCTAACCACGATAGCAAAAGACCCAACTTTTTTTTCTCCACCATTTTTTTACTCCATAGGTAGCTATCACAAATTCGACCAAATAAAGATATAAATAGTCACTAACCAAGAAACAACTTCATCAGATGACAGTCTGATAACATATTTATTGTATAGCATATGTTTTGTTCGAAAAATGTGCATATTTCAGGTATAAATCATAGTTTTACATTGCAGCCACCATCACAAAATCTCACCAAAGCAGCTAGAATAACTACAGAGACCAACGTGAATTACCTAAATACTCATCATAAAACATTTATGAAAAATACAGTGTACAGCAAATGAAAGACAAACATCTTGTGAATCCAGCCAATATTTCAGATTTTTTTAAGTGTTTTACAGCGAAAACACAATATAGCATTATATTAGCTTACTACAATAGCCTACCACACAGCCCCATTCATTCAACATAACGTTAGCGATAGCGAATAAACCAGCAAACGATATTAATTTTTTCACTAACCTTCTCAAACTCCATCAGATGACAGTCCTATAACATCATATTACACAATACATATATGGTTTGTTCGAAAATGTGCATATTTAGCGGCACAAGTCGTGGTTATACAATGAGAATAGTAGCCAAACTGCAAACAAAATGTTGGGAGAAATCTTGGGAGAGGCACCTAATCTAATCAATAACTAATCATAAACTTGACTAAAAAATACAGGTTGGACAGCAAATGAAAGATACATTAGTTCTTAATGCAACGCCCGAAATGAATGGCGGAATAATAGTTTAACTTTTTCGACAGAAATTACGAATTAACATCATAAATAGTTCTTACTATTTGATGAGCTTCCATCAGAATCTTGTACAAGTTGTCATTTGTCCAGAATAATCGTTGCTCGGTTGTAGAACGTCGTCTTCAACTGTGGAATTAGCAGCAAACGTTAGCCATGTGGTGCAGACGTGTCCAACTCAGCATAACGAAGAACAAAGAAAATCCAGAAAATCGCAATATACTGATATAAACTGATATAACTCGGTTTAAAATAACTACATTATGATGTTTTTAACATCGAATAGTATATCGAATAAAATCAGAGCCGGATATATCTAGCCCCTATAACAACAGCTTTTCAGGACGCAATCCTGAGGTCTGTCTCGCGCCATGAAGAACGTAGAAAAGACTGCACACCCGGTTCCAAGAGCTCTTGTTCGGCCTCAGATCTACCTAGACACCCCATTCCAATTCTCACTGCTTACTGACATCTAGGGGAAGGCGTATACAGTGCATGTAGATCCATAGATGACATGCAAATTAATAAACTGACCCTGGAACAGAGCCCCCGATTTCAGATTTCTCACTTCCTGACAGGAAGTTTGCTGCAAAATGAGTTCTGTTTTACTCACAGATATAATTCAAACGGTTTTAGAAACTAGAGAGTGTTTTCTATCCAATAGTAATATGCATATTGTACGAGCAAGAATTGAGTACGAGGCAGTTTAATTTGGGAACAAATTTTTACAAAGTCGAAATGGCGCCCCCCTATTGAGAAAAGGTTTTTAAGGCGATAAATAGGCCATGGTGGCAAAGTAATTACAATATACCAATTAAAACACTGGAATGGTAGATGTGGAGAAGATTAATGTGCAAGTAGAGATACTGGGATGCAAAGGAGCAAGATAAATAAATACAGTATGGGAATGAGGTAGGTAGATAGGATGGGCTATTTACAGATGGGCTATGTGCAGGTGCAGTGATCTGTGAGATGATCTGACAGCTGGTGCTTAAAGCTAGTGAGGGAGATATGACTCTCCAGCTTCAGAGATTTTTGCAGTTCATTCCTAAATGATCAAAATATAGATCTATAGTAGGTTTCTGAAAAGCCTACAATGTTCATTCAGACATTGTGAGTGTTGGTTTGATTTACTGAGATGTATTTTCCATGCACTTCCAGGATTTACTGGACCTGCAAAAGCACCAAAGTAAGAGCATGATGAACAAATCATATTTATGTGTTTTACATTTGTCTTCCTGTGTATGAGATTATAATTAGTAAATCAGCATAATGCTATGTTGATCGCTATGCGGATCGCTAGGCTGATCGCTATGCTGATCACTATGCTGATCATGTGTCTGCTGTCACCACTAGGGGGAGGAGTCAGGCCCAGGCTGGGGATGAGGGAGAAGTCTACATGAACTGTGGTGAAACCAACCAAGCCTACAGCGACATGTGCCCCGCCTACATGACAAGAGATGATACCTACGCCACCTTGGGATAATTCCTACGCCAACTTCAAATCACATAACATTTTATTAGTCACATGCTTACTTACGAGCTCCTAACCAACAATGCAGTTTTAAAAAATACGGAAAAGAATAAGAGATAAAAGTAAGAAGTAATTAAAGAGCAGCAGTAAAATAACAATAGTGAGACTATATACGGGGAATAACGATACAGAGTCAATGTGAGGTAGTATGTACATGTAGGTAAAGTTATTAAAGTGACTATGCATAGATAAGAGAGTAGCAGCGGTGTAAAGGGGGAGGCAATGCAAATAGTCTAGGTAGCCATTTGATTAGATGTTCAGGAGTCTTATGGCTTGAAGGTAGAAGCTGTTTAGAAGCATCTTGGACCTAGACTTGGCGCTCCGGTACCGCTTGCCGTGCAGTAGCAGAGAGACCGGTATATTACTAGGGTGGCTGGAGTCTTTGACAATTTTTAGGGCCTTCCTCTGACACTGCCTGGTATAGAGGTCCTGGATGGCAGGAAGCTTGGCTCCAGTGATGTACTGGGCCGTTCGCACTACCCTCTGTAGTGCCTTGTGGTCGGAGGCCGAGCAGTTGCCATACCAGGCAGTGATACAACCAGTCAGGATGCGCTCGATGGTGCTGATACCTACGCCACCATGGGATGATTCCTACGCCACCTTGGGATGATTCCTACGCCACCTTGGGATGATTCCTACGCCACCATGGGATGATTCCTACGCCACCTTGGGATGATTCCTACGCCACCTTGGGATGATTCCTACGCCACCTTGGGATGATTCCTACGCCACCTTGGGATGATTCCTACGCCACCTTGGGATGATTCCTACGCCTTGTCATGAGAGAGGGTGATGGGACTTACCCAAGGACAGGAACAACATATGCATATGTGACATGAATGTAACACTAAAATAACCTGCTTGATAAATCACATACTGAAGATAACAAAAGAGTTAAATCATCCTTTGCTCATTCTAAAACACTGTGGGGCAGTTTCCCAGACACAGATTAAACATAGTCCTGGACTTAAAAACTCTATCAAGAGATACTCTATTGACCGTGCTTTTTCATCCAGGACTATGTTTAATCTGTGTCAGAGAAACTGTCCTTAAGAGAGTTAGAGTTTGTTTAATATTTAGAGTTTGTTTAATATTTAAAGAGAAGCTAGACTTGATCTCTAAAAAGTAAAGAGGTTTGAAAAGTCTTCTTTTTCTTGTTTGTCTGCATTCATAGTGATATTTGTCAGAATCTTTTAATGGAAAAAATGACTGTGAAACAAAAAAACTGGCATTTCAATAACAATATATCTGTTAGTTCATATTTACATTGAGAATGCAGTACAGCGTATTACACAATATGTTTTAAATGCATCACAGACACAGAGTTACAGTTACTGCAACATTTATAACAGAGGTCTATTAACTTCATAACCCACACGTCTCTATTAATACTTCAGTAGCTGGCAGCCTCATAAAAGGATCGGGAAGCTTGTTATTCCCTCATTCTTTACTATAACAATAATCCCACTGGGCAAAAACTGGTTGAATCAATGTTGTTTCCACGTAATTTCAACATTTCTATTTCTTAAATTTGTTGATTTCACATTGAATTCACGTTAGTTGACAACTCAACCAACTTCTAATCAATACTAGAAGTTGAACTGTCTTTGCCCAGTGGGATAGCGATGCTTCACATATATGTATTTTTTAAACTCCCAGTATTTGTTTTGCTATGTTACTAAATTTAATTGCAAAACAAAAACAGTTTCACATCTCACCACACATGAACAGTTTTGCCAATTCCATAAGTGGTGAAGACCCTGCAGGCTAAAATCAATGCAATTCTTAGTTTCACAATTACAGTTTCAGATCATTACAAAGCTTAGTGTATCACAACATGCATGAACTTGACGGACAGCCAGCATCCTAAACCTTATTTTTACGTGTGAATATATGTCCATATTAGGTGCTCAAGACCAAGGATTTTTTTATTCCTTGCTCACGACCAGCTATTGTTCAGCACCCAATTTAGAAGGCTCCAACAGTGATAGAACTATTGTTGGTTAAGGGCTTGTAAGTAAGCAATTCACTGTTGTATTTGGCGCATGTGATATTTAAAATCTTTTACTGCCTCAGAAACCCGGATCCGGGATCACTCCCCACCCCCCCACACTGATTAGCATCACTAGCATAGCGTCACATTTAAATAGTAGCATCTAAATATCATTAAATCACAAGTCCAAGACACCAAATGAAAGATACAGATCTTGTGAATAAAGTCACCATTTCAGATTTTTAAAATGTTTTACAGGGAAGACAAAATATGTAAATCTATTAGCTAACCATGTTAGCAAAAGACACCCTTTTTCTTTGTCCACCATTTTTTCTCAACACCATTAGCTATCACCAATTCGGCTAAACTAAGATATTGATAGCCACTAACCAAGAAAAAACCTCATCAGATGACAGTCTGATAACATATTTATGGTATAGGATAGGTTTTGTTAGAAAAATGTGCATATTTCAGGTATAAATCATAGTTTGCCATTGCAGCCCCCATCACAAATCTCACCAAAGCGACTAGAATTACTACAGAGAGCAACGTGTATGACCAATTTACTCATCATAAAACATTTCATAAAAATAGACAAAGCATAGCAATGGAAAGACACAGATCTTGTGATTTCAGACAATATTTCAGATTTTCTAAGCGTTTTACAGCGAAAACACAATAAATCGATAAGTTAGCATACCACATGTGCAAACGTCACCCCAGCATGAATTCAAGCCAAAGGGAGCGATATCGTTATCATCGCCAAAATATATAAATTTTTTCACTAACCTTTTCAGAATTCTTCCGATGACACTCCTGTAACATCATATTACAACATACATATATTGTTTGTTCGAAAATGTGCATATTTAGCCATAAAAAAACGTGGTTATACAATGAAAATAGTAGCAAATCAAGCCTCAACATGTCGGACGCCATCTTTCATAGTGATCTAGTTTAATCGAAAGCTAATCATATACTTGACAAAAAAAATACAGGGTTGACAGGAATCGAAAGACAAATTAGTTCTTAATGCAATCGCTGATTTACATTTCTAAAATTATCCTTACTGTGCAATACAGGGTTCGCCAAGCGAAGCTATGGCAAACAAAATGGCGGAATATGCGTTTAAAATATTTCGACAGAACAACGATTTATCATATTAAATATTTCTTACTATGAGGTGATTTTCCATCAGATTCTTGGGCAATGTATCCTTTCTTGGGTCTAATCTTCTTTTGGTCGAAAGATGTCCTCTGTCCGTCGAACTGCCCACTAACGTTCGACCGGGACCCCGAAACGTGCCCAAAGCTTCAAAGAGCATCACATAGAAATTCCTCAAAATCGCACTAAACGGATATAAATTGCTATAAAACGGTTTAAATTAACTACGTTATGATGTTTCTAACTCCTATATCGAATTAAATTACAGACGGATACATTTCACGTTGATAACCGAGCCTTTGAAAATGGCATCCCGAGGTCCTCTTCTGCGTAATGGCCAGAGTCGAAAAGGGGGCTACCCTCACTCCTTGGCCTTTTATAACCTCTGAGAGCTACGCAGAAAGCCCATTCCACTTCTCATTGGTTACTGACATCCAGGGGAAGGCGGGTGCAGTTCATGTCGTTCCATAGGATATACACAGACTTTTATAACTGATCTGAAATCAGAGCTTCGCTCTCAGACCATCGCAGTACCTGTCATGGATTTCGCTGTAGAAAGAGTTCTGGGTCACCCACAGACAAAATTCCAACGGCTATATAAACTAGAGAGTGTTTTCTATCCAATAGAATTAATAAAATATATATTGTACGATCAAGAATTGAGCACGAGGCAGTTTAATTTGGCGACACCCAGAAATAAAAAATGCTAACTGCGCCACCTATTGACAAATGTAATTTGATATCCATTTTATCTAAGCATCTAGTCTAGTGGCTTGGGACTGAGTTTGTAGAGCTATTGTGCAATCATTTATAGAAGCTGCTGTTCCCAATAAAACATCTGCTTTTCTCCTCTGATTACACTCCTCTGATTACACTAGAAGAACAGGAAGAAACAGATGTGATGAAATTGACGGTCGCAAGTCTGTCACAAGAACAAACTAAGATACATTGTGAGATACAATGTACAGTACAACTGAAATGTGAAAACAAAGAATCAATGGTCCAAAGATTCTTTAAAGCACTGATTATAGCTGGCACAGTGGCCAGAACAAATCCCTACAGGGAAGACATCTAGAGGGGAACCATACTCTGGGTGGGGCATGTGTTCATGTGAATGTGTCTGAATGAACATGAGGCTACATAGCAGAGTGCATGTTCTGCACTGTGTGCATTGTTAGGTGTGGGTGTGATGGAATTAAGCATCCTGAGGATTTGGTCACACAACAGTCAGCATTAGCATTAGACACAATGTCTACAATACAATGTCATCTAGAGATTTAAACCTTGAGCTGCTTCTGTTCGCTATGGAGCCGCTGGCTCACATTCTTGCACTCCACCCTAGAAATGTGTGTGATGGCTGTTTCCGAGTTTCCCCCTCCCCACCTTTTTCAGATGGTCCTTGATGTAGAGGCGGAACTTCCTGGTGGCGAAGCAGTACACTACAGGGTCCAGGAGGCAGTTGAGCCCCATCAGCATCAAGGTGACCTGGTGGGCATCGTTAAGCCACTGCCTGGTACGCTGGCCCCAGTCCATTCTGCCCCAGCCCTCCTTGATCTCCAGTACAGCCAGAGTCCAGGGGCCCTGGAGGAAGAAAACCAAGACGAAGCACCCCACGATGATGAGGTGGGTGGTGGCCACAGTCCGCTTCTCGTCGTCAGTCTTGTTGTGATAGCCCTCAAAGCAGCGCGACATGTTGCCGTAGTCCACCTAGATGCCCTTCTCCAAGAGGTACGGCACGGACATGGACAGAGTGAGCACCCAGATGACCGCCGTGATGGCCACCCCGCGGCGCCAACAGTCGGACGAGGCGACATACAACGGGCGCGTGATGGCCCAGTAACGGTTGACGCTGATGGCGGCGAGGAAGAGGATGGAGCAGTAGGTGTTGATGAAGAAGAAGAACACACCTTTTGACGCGGCACAGGAAGTCGCCGTAGCGCCAGTCACCGCGGTGGTGGTAGTAGCCAATCCAGTCGGGGAGGGCGCACACGAAGAGGAGGTCGGCACAAGTCAGGTTGGCCATGTAGATGCGGATCTCATTCATGGCCTTGGTGTCGTGCATGTGCTGCAGCACGAACAGCACGTAACTGTTGGCTATCAGACCAAGGACGACCACAACACCGTAAAACACTGGGAAGAGGGTGTAACGGAAGTCCGAGTCCAGGAAGGTTCTGTTGACGACTGTCGATAAGTTCACTGTCCTAGTCACTGCTAAGTCCTCTTGCATCCCCATGGTCGACTCCACTGTTGGTTCTGCTAAAGCAAGCAACTCCCTCTGTGAGAAAAAGACATAGACTCACACAGTGTTTTCTAATACTATATAAATTACTAATATTTCAAGACTCACTAATATTCATTTCAGTACTTCTCTTACTGCAGTCAGGAGAGCTTTGGACACATCTAGTAAAATCATACATATATATTCCATGGAACAGCCTTCATTCTCAGAACAAGAATAGACTGACGAGTTTCAGAAGAAAGTTGTTTGTTTCTGGCCATTTTGAGCCTGTAATCGAACCCACAAAAGCTGATGCTCCAGATACTCAACTAGTCTAAAGAAGGCCCGTTTTATTGCTTGTTTAAATCAGGACAACAGTTGTCAGCTGTGCTAACATACCTGCAAAAAGGTTTTCTAATGATGAATTAGCCTTTAAAATGATAAACTTGGATTAGCTAACACAACGTACCATTGGAACACAGGAGTGATGGTTGCTGATAATGGGCCCCTGTACGCCTATGTAGATATTCCATTAAGAATCAGACGTTTCCAGCTACAATAGTCATTTACAACATTAACAATGTCTACACTGTATTTCTGATCAATTTTATGTTATTTTAATGGACAAAAAAGGTACCTTTTCTTTAAAAAACAAGGACATTTCTAAGTGACCCCAAACTTTTGAACTGTAGTGTACATATGAGATGAGTAAAGCACTATCTAAACATTATTAAAGTGGCCAGTGATTCACGTCTGTGTTTATAGGGCAGCAGCCTCTAAGGTGCAGGGCAGCCTCTAAGGTGCAGGGCGGTGTCCGGCTAGTGATGGTTACCCCTGGGCAGCGTTATCAGAAACCACAGTATTGATTTTCACTGCTACACAGACGATATACAACTCAGCATTTCTGTGTCACCAGAGAATTTGAGCTCTACAGATAAATGAGTAGACTGTATTAGTGATTTAAATATTTGGATTGCACACTTTTTCCACCTGCTTCTTCAAGACAAGACCGAGGTACTTATTGTTGGGTTATGGTTAATCAATAGCCAAAATAGCTTTTTACCACCTGAGGAACATTGCAAGGGTGTGGCCGTTTCTCTCTCAGGCTGATACAGAGACAAGCATGCTTGACTACTGTAATGCTCTCTTGTCTGGTCTACCCAAGAAAGCCATTGGTCAACTGCATAACATACAGAATGCTGCAGCACGGGTACTGAGCAAGACCAGACGAAGAGCACATATTACACCAGGTTTTAAGGTCTCTGCACTGGCTGCCTGTGAGTTTTAGAATTCATTTTAAGATTCTTCTGTTGGTTTTTAAATCAATCCACAATTGTGCACCCCAATACATATCAGACGTGCTTTTAAGTTATGTACCCAGTAGGTCCCTCAGGTCCTCTGGCACTGGCCTTTTAACTATCCCAAGGCCTATGACCAAGAGGCATGGAGAGGCAGCCTTTAGTTATTATGTCCCCAGCCTCTGGAATAGCCTGCCAGAGAACCTGAGGTGGGTCAAAAGTACGGACATTTTTAAAAGAGATCTTAAAACACACCTTTTTAGCTTTGATTTTCCTTGGGGTGCTTTTTAGTCATTCCGTTTTTATTGTTATTCTTAAGTTTAATGTCCTCTAATGTTTGTTATGTAGTAAATATTTCAGTTTTTATTTTCATTGTTTTATATTCGTCTTTTCCTGTGAAGTACATTGCGTTGCATTCCATGTCTGAAATGTATAAATAAAGCTTGATTTGATGATTGCAGGTTGATGATTGCTGGTCACACCTAGACTAATCTCTTCCTGCTCTGTCATCAGTATTGCGGATAACAACAAAAGGATTGCCACTATATGAACAACAAATTAGGCTAGAAAGGTTTTATAGAGAATTCATTAATTCATTATATTATCCAAGAATAGAATCAATGGTTCAATAATAGAACTGACCATTTTTCCCAGATCCCAGACTGTAGCTTTAATCTGCTCTACCGTAGCTACTGTAGGTCTACCCATCAATTCCAGATTGAACTTTGTGTCATTCACTGAATATACTACAAAATTCACATCAGCTCCATAGACTGGTCTTTCCTGGCTGTCTGACCCTTCTAGGACCCCTGTCAGCATCTGATGCTGCTAAGACATGATGAACATATTGTTGTGTACTGACTCCACTGTGGTGCAGGCGGAGCGGGCAGTCAGACAGACCAAGTATTTAGAAACGGTCCTCTTTCTGATTTGTATGCTGTTAGCCTACCTATTGTATTAAAAGCACATATTTCTCACATTATTCACACAGTCAGAATTCACTGCTTTAACTTCAATAGCCTACCTCTGCTAGATGGGAGAGAGGTTTCATGTGTGCCTAGTATGCGTGGTCTCAATGAAATACATGGGCAGAGAATCACGTGGCAGTTAACTTGAATATGTTTAGACTGTAGTTTACTACAGTGTCTGTAAATAAATATTGATAATGAAAAGAAAAATGGAGGGCGCTCAACTAACGTGAGTGGAAGTGCAATCAAAACATGTAAAATGCACAACGCGCACATACGTTAGGCTTCTATGGTGACCACATAGATTAGGTTACTATGGTGACCACATACATTAGGCTTCTATGGTGACCACATAGATTAGGTTACTATGGTGACCACATACGTTAGGCTTCTATGGTGACCACATAGATTAGGTTACTATGGTGACCACATACATTAGGCTTCTATGGTGACCACATAGATTAGGTTACTATGGTGACCACATACGTTAGGCTTCTATGGTGACCACATAGATTAGGTTACTATGGTGACCGCATAGATTAGGTTACTATGGTGACCACATACGTTAGGCTTCTATGGTGACCACATAGATTAGGTTACTATGGTGACCACATACGTTAGGCTTCTATGGTGACCACATAAATTAGGTTACTATGGTGACCACATAGATTAGGTTACTATGGTGACCACATAGATTAGGTTACTATGGTGACCACATACGTTAGGCTTCTATGGTGACCACATAGATTAGGTTACTATGGTGACCACATACGTTAGGCTTCTATGGTGACCACATAGATTAGGTTACTATGGTGACCACATAGATTAGGTTACTATGGTGACCACATAGATTAGGTTACTATGGTGACCACATAGATTAGGTTACTATGGTGACCACATAGATTAGGTTACTATGGTGACTACATACGTTAGGCTTCTATGGTGACCACATAGATTAGGTTACTATGGTGACCACATACGTTAGGCTTCTATGGTGACCACATAGATTAGGTTACTATGGTGACCACATACGTTAGGCTTCTATGGTGACCACATAGATTAGGTTACTATGGTGACCACATACGTTAGGCTTCTATGGTGACCACATAGATTAGGTTACTATGGTGACCACATACGTTAGGCTTCTATGGTGACCACATAAATTAGGTTACTATGGTGACCACATAGATTAGGTTACTATGGTGACCACATAGATTAGGTTACTATGGTGACCACATACGTTAGGCTTCTATGGTGACCACATAGATTAGGTTACTATGGTGACCACATACGTTAGGCTTCTATGGTGACCACATAGATTAGGTTACTATGGTGACCACATACGTTAGGCTTCTATGGTGACCACATAAATTAGGTTACTATGGTGACCACATAGATTAGGTTACTATGGTGACCACATACGTTAGGCTTCTATGGTGACCACATAGATTAGGTTACTATGGTGACCACATACGTTAGGCTTCTATGGTGACCACATAGATTAGGTTACTATGGTGACCACATACGTTAGGCTTCTATGGTGACCACATACATTAGGTTACTATGGTGACCACATACATTAGGCTTCTATGGTGACCACATAGATTAGGTTACTATGGTGACCACATACATTAGGCTTCTATGGTGACCACATAGATTAGGTTACTATGGTGACCACAAAGGTTAGGATACTATGGTGACCACATAGATTAGGTTACTATGGTGACCACATACGTTAGGCTTCTATGGTGACCACATAGATTAGGTTACTATGGTGACCACATACATTAGGCTTCTATGGTGACCACATAGATTAGGTTACTATGGTGACCACAAAGGTTAGGATACTATGGTGAACACATACGTTACAGGCTGACCACACCGCTCGGGTCGCATGCGCGATACATTTAGAAATTTATATTATTCAATTATTGCACCCACACTGCTCGCGAGCGTTTGCGTTGCCAATGGCTAAAATAGAAGTCCTTTCTATTTCTGACGCAGATCGCGCTGCAAGTCCTGCCTCTCCCATCTCCTCATTGGTTTATAGAAGCAGGTACCCACGTGCCATCTCCTCATTGGATATACCCACGTGGGTGATTGAAAGACAAACTGTGTTGCCGGTCGGTGTAGTAATACTATGAAAGTTTTTGCATTTCAGGTAAAATAACAACTAAATGTTTATATCCCAGGACAAATTAGCTAGCAACAGCAAGCTAGCTAAATAGGACAAATTAGCTAGCAAGTGCAAACTAACTAGCTAAATTGCCATAAATGTGTATTGCTTTTTGACCTGTCCCCAAATTAATGTCATTGGTTCAAAGTTTGTTTTGATATTTTAACCTGTGTGTCGTGATTGCGTTTGGTGTAGGGGGACAAAATTAATATATGCACGATGGCGCACGATGGCGCACGATGGTGCACGATGGTGCACGATGGTGCACGATGGTGCACGATGGCGCACGCGTGCAGCCGGTTTGGGTTCCATGTTAGGCTTCTATGGTGAACGAGCATTGCACCTTTTAAATTTTCAATAACTATGGATTACACATTTATTTGTCTCTGCCTGCAAATGTTCCTCCTAAAATGTAGGCTATATCCTATAGGACTATGCGAAACGTTAGCAAGTGTAGCTGTCATCATTCTTGCTGCTTCCAGTTCAGTAGCCACTTAAACATTAATTCCCAATTAGAGACAACGGTAATCAGCTGCCTCTAATTGGGGACCATACTCACATCAACATAGAAATTAAAGACTAGAACACCCCCTAGTCACACCCTGACCTAAAACACCCCGAGGGCTCTCTATGGTCAGGGCTTAACAGTACCCCCCCCCCCCTAGATGGGGAGGGTTAGGGTGAGCAACTAGCGTCGATGATGGCTCCGGTGCGGGACGAAGCCCCCGCTCAGACCGCGGATCTGGCACTGAAGCTGGGCTGAACGCCGTGCCCGGACTGAGCTCCGGAGCAGAGGAAGGCTCCAGCCATGGATCAGGACTGGACACCGTGCCTGGACTGAGCACTGGAGAAGAGGAAGGCTCCGGCCATGGAGCGGGACTGGACGTCGTCCCTGGACTGGGCACCGGCACAGAGGAAGGCTCCGGCCATGGAGCGGGACTGGACGTCGTCCCTGGACTGGGCACCGGCACAGAGGAAGGCTCCGGCCATGGAGCGGGACTGGACGTCGTCCCTGGACTGGGCACCGGCACAGAGGAAGGGTCCGGCCATGGAGCGGGACTGGACGTCGTCCCTGGACTGGGCACCGGCACAGAGGAAGGGTCCGGCCATGGAGCGGGACTGGACGCCGTGCCCGGACTGGACACCGGCGCAGAGGAAGGCTCCGACCATGGAGCGGGAGGAAACTCCGGGCCGTCGACCGTCGCCGGAGGCTCCGGGCCATAGACCGTCGCCGGAGGTTCCGGGCTGAACACACACACTGGTGGACGAGTGCGGGGAGCAGGCACAGGACGTACCGGGCTGGGGAGGCGCACTGGAGGCCTGGTGCGTGGAGCCGGCACTGGACTGGTGACACGCTCTTCAGGGCGAGTGCGGGGAACCGGCGCACTGGAGGCCTGGTGCGTGGAGCCATCACAGGTTGCACCGGACTGGTGACACGCTCTTCAGGGCGAGTGCCGTTCAGAATACACCTAACTAACATCTCTCTCCGTTCACTCTCCTGCAACAGCTCCATCACCTCCCCGACGGTCTCTGGCTCTCTCCATGGCTCAACAGACAGCTCCTTGTGCCCCCCCCCAACACGCTCTTCAGCACGCCTACGCTGCAGCATTTTCCTCGCCAACACCTCTCTCCGGTATTCCTCATTAAACACCTCCATCGTCTGCCAGACGGTCTCTGGCTCACACCTCTGCTCAGCCGACTGCCCCTTATGCCTGCCACCCCCCCCCCCCCCAAAAAAAATAAAAAATCTTGAGGTTTCTGTGGCCGCGGATCCCGGCGTCGTCGCTGTTTCCCTATACTCCTTTGCGACTCCTGCCAAGGAAGGGTCTCGTGTCCGCCCATAATCTCCTCCCATGTCCAACTCACTTTCTCCTCCCTGGCACGCTGCTTGGTCCTTGTTTGGTGGGATATTCTGTCACGTTCGTCGAAAGGAGCGGACCAAGGCGCAGCGTGCGTATAGTTCCACATACTTTATTTCAAAATGAAACTTAACAAAAACAACAAAGAATAAAGGAACGTCCAGTACAGAGCGCACTTAGACACTAACTGAAAATAATATCCCACAACACAGGTGGGAACACAATGGGCAACTTAAGTATGATCCCCAATTAGAGACAATGATAATCAGCTGCCTCTAATTGGGAACCATACTCACACCAACATAGAAATAGAAACGCTAGAAACCGCCCTAGTCACGCTCTGACCTATACACCATAAAGAACACAGAGGGCTCTCTATGGTTAGGGCGTGACAAAGTGATAATATATAATTGGCTAATATTGTCACCCATCAGACTATTCTTGATTTAATCTTGTCTTTACATATACTAATGATATGTGTGACATTTGTTTTGAATTAGAATGGACCATTATTTACATTTACATTTTAGTCATTTAGCAGACGCTCTTATCCAGCGACTTACAGTAGAGTGCATACATTTTATTACATTTTACGTATTGAGACAAGGATATCCCTACCGGCCAAATCCTCCCTAACCCGGACGACGCTATGCCAATTGTGCGTCGCCCCACGGACCTCCCGGTTGCGGCCGGCTGCAACAGAGCCTGGGCGCGAACCCAGAGACTCTGGTGGCGCAGCAAGCACTGCGATGCAGTGCCCTAGACCACTGCGCCACCCGGGAGGCTCGATTATCATGCACCTATCTCAAAACAGGGGCATCAGGTAAAAACACATGTCATACAGTATATGCACTTAAATAGTGAATGGAGGACCCTTTTCCTGTGGTTCATTTTCATGCCAGCCAGATAGGCTATACTCCTGTTGTAAAGATAAACAATGTGCTTAATATTAGTAAAGTTGAGAAATAAATATAGTAGGCGGTCCCGTGTGCTCCCTCTCCGGCCTCTAGGTCACCAGGCGCACACCAGTTACCATTGTAATGTGCATCTGCACATAATGACACTCACCTGTACTCCATCACCTCCTTGATTACCTGCCCTTTATATGTCACTCCCTTTGGTTTCTTCCCCAGGCGTCATTGTTGCTGTTTCTCTGTCATGTTGGTGCACTGTTCCTGTTTCTTAAATGTATTCATTCCCTGAACATGCTTCCCCACTATCAGCGTACAACGTTACATAGGCCTAGCCTATGGAAAGCTGATGGGATCCTCTTGTTTGAAGAGGCCAGCACGCTGTTTTCTTGTGCAATTGCATAGCCTATACAAATGTTGCGCAACATGAGATCTTGGGCTCTCATGACTTGTTTGATTAGATTTTCGATTATATTTGCATTGATGTCAGAGTGATTAGAGGGACAATAGAGTGCTGAGTAGCAGGCAGTTAGCAAGTTTGGTATGCTACTCATGACCATCAGCAGCATCAGAGATTGGAGAAGCCGAATTACTGTGACTAAAGGGTCACATGGAATTTGACTGCCTTCATGACGGTAATATGGTCACCTCAACAGCCCTAAGCGGGATGAAGAAATCGTCCCAGAAAAGATTTCTAATGTGCACTGTGACAGTGAAGCCGAGGAACATTAGAGCTGTTTATTACTGTGTCAGTGTGAAAAGTAGATAATTAGCTAGGGAAACTGACAGATCAATAACATTACATTGACATACTGACTAATACAATTGACGTTGCACTGAAAAAACATCAGAATATCAATCATTTGGCCGATGGTTTCATCGTTTAAGTCAGGTCTAGTTTGATTGAGGCAAAAAAAATAGATAATGTAAGCCAACCTTTGGCCAGCTCTCTCTAACAGTACGTCAACTGGCAAAAACTTCTGAAACAGGACAAAACAAAGTCTACAACACATTTCCATACAAGCAACTGCTGTTAGATAGTAATAATAGCAACCTCATAGCGCTATCTGACAGATTGCTAGAACTGACCTGGCTGTGGTACCTACTCACTAGCATAGCTTATTCATTCACCTCAGTCAAGAGGGGATGAAACATTACCTAACGTTACATGTCAGTTACAATACTAGCTCAGCACTGCGAATAAACACTTTTTTTTCTGTTAATTTAAACAGCAGTTACTTTTTCTTCCCACTGTAGCTGGCAAAGTATGTGAGCCCTTTAGAATTACCTGGATTTCTGCATAAATTGTATCTGATCTTAATCTAAGTCACAACAATAGACAAACAGTCTGCTTAAACTAATAACACACAAATAATTATAATTGTTCATGTCTTTATTGAACACACTGTGTAAGCATTCACAGTGCAGGTTGGAAAAAGTATGTGAACCCTTGGATTTAATAACAGATTGACCCTCCTTTTGCAGCAATAACCTCAACCAAACGTTTTCCGTAGTTGCGGATCAGACCTGCACAATGGTCAGGAGGCATTTTGAACCATTCCTCTTTAAAAAACTGTTTCAGTTCCACAATATTCTTGGGATGTCTGGTGTGAACCGCTCTCTTGAGGTCATGCCACAGCATCTCAATCGGGTTGAGGTCAGGACTGACTGGGCCACTCCAGAAGGCGTATTTTCTTCTGTTCAAGCAATTGTTGTTGATTTACAGTGCCTTGCAAAAGTATTCATCCCCCTTGGCATTTTTCCTATTTTTTCCTAAAATCTATTCCTATAAATAGATTTTGATTTTGATTTCATGTAATGGACATACACAAAATAGTCCAAATTGGTGAAGTGAAAAAATAACTTGATTCAAAAAATTCAAAAAAAAAAAAAAGAAAACGGAGAAGTGGCGCATGCATATGTGTTCACCCCCTTTGCTATGAAGCCCCTAAATAAGATCTGGTGCAACCAATTACCTTCAGAAGTCACATAATTCATTAAATAAATTCTACCTGTGTGCAATCTAAGTGTCACATGATCTCAATATATATATATACACCTGTTCTGAAAGGCACCAGAGTCTGCAACAAGCAAGCAGAAATATGAAGACCAAGGGGCTCTCCAAACAGATCAGGGACAACGTTGTGGAGAGGTACAGATCAGGGACAACGTTGTGGAGAGGTACAGATCAGGGACAACGTTGTGGAGAGGTACAGATCAGGGACAACGTTGTGGAGAGGTACAGATCAGGGACAACGTTGTGGAGAGGTACAGATCAGGGACAACGTTGTGGAGAGGTACAGATCAGGGACAACGTTGTGGAGAGGTACAGATCAGGGACAACGTTGTGGAGAGGTACAGATCAGGGAGAACGTTGTGGAGAGGTACAGATCAGGGACAACGTTGTGGAGAGGTACAGATCAGGGACAACGTTGTGGAGAGGTACAGATCAGGGACAACGTTGTGGAGAGGTACAGATCAGGGACAACGTTGTGGAGAGGTACAGATCAGGGACAACGTTGTGGAGAAGTACAGATCAGGGACAACGTTGTGGAGAAGTACAGATCAGGGACAACGTTGTGGAGAAGTACAGATCAGGGACAACGTTGTGGAGAGGTACAGATCAGGTACAACGTTGTGGAGAAGTACAGATCAGGGACAACGTTGTGGAGAGGTACAGATCAGGGACAACGTTGTGGAGAGGTACAGATCAGGGACAACGTTGTGGAGAGGTACAGATCAGGGACAACGTTGTGGAGAGGTACAGATCAGGGACAACGTTGTGGAGAGGTACAGATCAGGGACAACGTTGTGGAGAGGTACAGATCAGGGACAACGTTGTGGAGAGGTACAGATCAGGGACAACGTTGTGGAGAGGTACAGATCAGGGACAACGTTGTGGAGAGGTACAGATCAGGGACAACGTTGTGGAGAAGTACAGATCAGGGACAACGTTGTGGAGAGGTACAGATCAGGGACAACGTTGTGGAGAGGTACAGATCAGGGACAACGTTGTGGAGAAGTACAGATCAGGGACAACGTTGTGGAGAGGTACAGATCAGGGACAACGTTGTGGAGAGGTACAGATCAGGGACAACGTTGTGGAGAGGTACAGATCAGGGACAACGTTGTGGAGAGGTACAGATCAGGGACAACGTTGTGGAGAAGTACAGATCAGGGACAACGTTGTGGAGAGGTACAGATCAGGTACAACGTTGTGGAGAAGTACAGATCAGGGACAACGTTGTGGAGAGGTACAGATCAGGGACAACGTTGTGGAGAGGTACAGATCAGGGACAACGTTGTGGAGAGGTACAGATCAGGGACAACGTTGTGGAGAGGTACAGATCAGGGACAACGTTGTGGAGAGGTACAGATCAGGGACAACGTTGTGGAGAGGTACAGATCAGGGACAACGTTGTGGAGAGGTACAGATCAGGGACAACGTTGTGGAGAGGTACAGATCAGGGACAACGTTGTGGAGAGGTACAGATCAGGGACAACGTTGTGGAGAGGTACAGATCAGGGACAACGTTGTGGAGAGGTACAGATCAGGGACAACGTTGTGGAGAGGTACAGATCAGGGACAACGTTGTGGAGAGGTACAGATCAGGGACAACGTTGTGGAGAGGTACAGATCAGGGACAACGTTGTGGAGAAGTACAGATCAGGGACAACGTTGTGGAGAGGTACAGATCAGGGACAACGTTGTGGAGAAGTACAGATCAGGGACAACGTTGTGGAGAGGTACAGATCAGGGACAACGTTGTGGAGAAGTACAGATCAGGGACAACGTTGTGGAGAGGTACAGATCAGGGACAACGTTGTGGAGAAGTACAGATCAGGGACAACGTTGTGGAGAGGTACAGATCAGGGACAACGTTGTGGAGAGGTACAGATCAGGGACAACGTTGTGGAGAGGTACAGATCAGGGACAACGTTGTGGAGAGGTACAGATCAGGGACAACGTTGTGGAGAGGTACAGATCAGGGACAACGTTGTGGAGAGGTACAGATCAGGGTTGGGTTAAAAAATATATCTGAAACTTTGAACATCCCACGGAGCACCATTAAATCCGTTATTAAAAAATGGAAAGAATATGACACCACAACAAAATTGCCAAGAGAGGGCCACCTACCAAAACTCATGGACCAGGCAAGGAGAGCATTATTCAGAAAGGCAACAAAGATCTGCAAAGCTCCACAGCAGAGATTAGAGTATCTGTCCATAGGACCACTTTAAGCAGTAGACTCCAGAGCTGGGATTTACGGAAAGTGGCCAGAAAAAAACCTTTGCTTAAAACCTCTACCACTTCTCTCTCCCGGATCCGGGATCCTCCTCATCAAAAAAGCTGACTAGCATAGCCTAGCCTAACGGGACAGGGATATCATATAATATAATTTTCATGAAATCACAAGTCCAATACAGCAAATGAAAGATAAACATCTTGTGAATCCAGCCATCATTTCCAATTTTTAAAATGTTTTACAGTGAAAACACAATATGTATTTCTATTAGCTAACCACAATTGTTTCCAAGATGGCGTAGCAGTGTAGACGTCTTTGTCCTGTCGTGTCCCGTGTTCCTTGTATATATCTTTTTACATCTTTTTCTTCGCATATCTTTTAAAAATACTTTCTTAAACCTCAACTTCTAAAAACTCTCCTGCAACCCGCCTCACCCAATGTGGCGTGGATCTGCTTTTTTCTAAAGTATTTCTATTTACTTCTGATCTGGAATCCATCTACTGAAGATAGCCAGCTAACTGCCTACCAGCTATCAGTTAGCAAACCATTGCTAGCGGTCATCAGCTAGCCTTTAGCTCGGAAAGCTCTCGCTAGTTCGAACAACGTGACTAAAACCAGAGCGTAACGAACCTATTTCTCTCCATATCCCCGGATTCCTACCGCAAACTCTGAACATTTTCATCTGGATCTTCGCAACTAGCTAACCACAATCCCGGGTGACCACTCCTGGCTAGCGTTTCCATCCCGGAGCAAGCACCAATTAGCCTGAAGCTAGCCCGGCTAGGGCTCCTGTGCTACCACTGAAGCCCACTCCTGGGCTACAATATCCGGACCCCTTTACTGCCGGTACGGAGCACGGAACCCCGCCGATCCTCTACGATTGGAATACCGACATAATCTGCCCGAGGACTCCATCAGGCCCCTCAGGCGTGACGCCCGCTGAAGGCCCTTCTGCTAACCTACTAGGCCTGTTAGCTACCTAGAGCTACCTGGAACCCTACTAATTCCACGACTGGTCTATCGACGTCACCGCACGAAGAGGCAAAAACAGACTTCCCCCCCATCGCGACGTCCCCCAAAGGCTAACTTGCCTGCCCCGGTCTGCTAACTGCTAGCTTATCTTGCAGCTAGCGCAGCCAGGAAGCTAGCACCAGTTAGCAAACACAATTCTACAATTCACAACCTCTCTTTCGCCATCGCTATCCGGCTTGGATTCTCTGTCGACACGACCACGTCTGGTCTGCAGACGTGCCCTCAACCGGTGCCCTCAACCGGCCTCCGTCTGAGCAGACCCCCTCCGTCTGAGCAGACCACCCCCCCGGGCTACTAACTTTAAACGCCGCGGGATAGCTTAGTGGAGGCCTCACTACTCCATCTACGGCTGCCCCCTGGACACTATGATCACTTGGCTACATAGCTGATGCCTGCTTGACTGTCCATTAATTCATGGTACTCCATTCTGTTTATTTGTGTTTTATCTGTCGGCTCTGTGCCTTAACTCAGGATCTGTATGTAGTTAATCCGACCCTCTCTGCCCAGTCGTCGCCATTTTTACCTTCTGTTGCTGTGTTAGCCGACTAGCTGCTGTTATCTCACCTGTTGTTTTAGCTAGCTCTCCCAATCATGACCTGCAATCACTTTATGCCTTATTGTATGTCTCTCTCAAATATCAATATGCCTTGCATACTGTTGTTCAGGCTAATTATCATTGTTTTGGTTTGCAATGGACCCCGTAGTTCCACTCTCCGTACCTCTGATACCTCCTTTGTCCCACCCCCCACACATGCGGTGACCTCACCCATTGAGACCAACATGTCCAGAGATACAACCTCTCTTATCATCACCCAGTGCCTGGGCTTGCCTCCGCTGTACCCGTGCCCCACCATACCCTGGTCTGCACATTATGCCTAGAATCTATTCTACCACGCCCATAAATCTGCTCCTTTTATTCCTTGTCCCCAACGCTCTAGGCGACCAGTTTTGATAGCCTTTAGCCGCACCCTCATCCTACTACTCCTCTGTTCCTCGGGTGATGTGGAGGTAAACCCAGGCCCTGCATGTCCCCAGTCACCCTCATTTGTTGACTTCTGTGATCGAAAAAGCCTTGGCCTCATGCATGTCAACATCAGAAGCCTCCTCCCTAAGTTTGCCTTACTCACCGCTTTAGCACACTCTGCCAACCCTGATGTCCTTGCCGTGTCTGAATCCTGGCTTAGGAAGGCCACCAAAAACTCTGAGATTTCCATACCCAACTATAACACTTTCCGTCAAGATAGAACTGCCAAAGGGGGAGGAGTTGCAATCTACTGCAGAGATAGCCTGCAAAGTTCTGTCATACTTTCCAAGTCTATGCCCAAACAGTTCGAACTTCTAATTTTAAAAATTAATCTCTCCAGAAATAAGTCTCTCACTGTTGCCGCCTGCTACCGACCCCCCTCAGCTCCCAGCTGTGCCCTGGACACCATCTGTGAATTGATCGCTCCCCATCTAGCTTCAGAGTTTGTTCTGTTAGGTGACCTAAACTGGGATATGCTTAACACCCCGGCAGTCCTACAATCTAAGCTTGATGCCCTCAATCTCACACAAATCATCAAGGAACCCACCAGGTACAACCCTAAATCCGTAAACATGGGCACCCTAATAGACATTATCCTGACCAACTTGCCCTCCAAATACACCTCTGCTGTCTTCAATCAAGATCTCAGCGATCACTGCCTCATTGCCTGTATCCGCCACGGGTCCACGGTCAAACGACCACCCCTCATCACTGTCAAACGCTCCCTAAAACACTTCTGCGAGCAGGCCTTTCTAATCGACCTGGCCCGGGTACCCTGGAAGGATATTGACCTCATCCCGTCAGTTGAGGATGCCTGGTCATTCTTTAAAAGTTACTTCCTCACCATATTAGACAAGCATGCTCCGTTAAAAAATGCAGAACCAAGAACAGATATAGCCCTTGGTTCACTCCAGACCTGACTGCCCTCGACCAGCACAAAAACATCCTGTGGCGAACTACAATAGCATCGAAGAGCCCCCACGATATGCAACTGTTCAGGGAAGTCAGGAACCAATACACGCAGTCAGTCAGGAAAGCAAAGGCCAGCTTTTTCAAGCAGAAATTTGCATCCTGTAGCTCTAACTCCAAAAAGTTCTGGGATACTGTAAAGTCCATGGAAAACAAGAGCACCTCCTCCCAGCTGCCCACTGCACTGAGGCTAGATAACACGGTCACCACTGATAAGTCCGTGATAATCGAAAACTTCAACAAACATTTCTCAATGGCTGGCCATGCCTTCCACCTGGCGACTCCAACCTTGGCCAGCAGCCCCGCCCGGCCCGCTGCTACTCGCCCAAGCGTCCCCAGCTTCTCCTTTACCCATATCCAGATAGCAGATGTTCTGAAAGAGCTGGAAAACCTGGACCCATACAAATCAGCTGGGCTTGACAATCTGGACCCCCTATTTCTGAAACTGTCCGCCGCCATTGTCGCACCCCCTATTACCAGCCTGTTCAACCTCTCCTTCGTATCATCTGAGATCCCCAAGGATTGGAAAGCTGCCGCTGTCATCCCCCTCTTCAAAGGGGGAGACACCCTGGACCCAAACTGTTACAGACCTATATCCATCCTGCCCTGCCTAGCTAAGGTCTTCGAAAGCCAAGTCAACAAACAGATCACTGACCATCTCGAATCCCACCGTACCTTCTCCGCTGTGCAATCCGGTTTCCGAGCCGGTCACGGGTGCACCTCAGCCACGCTCAAGGTACTAAACGATATCATAACCGCCATCGATAAAAGACATTACTGTGCAGCCGTCTTCATCGACCTGGCCAAGGCTTTCGACTCTGTCAATCACCATATTCTTATCGGCAGACTCAATAGCCTCGGTTATTCTAATGACTGCCTTGCCTGGTTCACCAACTACTTTGCAGACAGAGTTCAGTGTGTCAAATCGGAGGGCATGTTGTCTGGTCCTCTGGCAGTCTCTATGGGGGTACCACAGGGTTCAATTCTCAGGCCGACTCTTTTCTCTGTATACATCAATGATGTTGCTCTTGCTGCTGGCGATTCCCTGATCCACCTCTACGCAGACGACACCATTCTGTATACTTCCGGCCCTTCCCTGGACACTGTGCTATCTAACCTCCAAACGAGCTTCAATGCCATACAACACTCCTTCCGTGGCCTCCAACTGCTCTTAAATGCTAGTAAAACCAAATGCATGCTTTTCAACCGTTCGCTGCCTGCACCCGCACGCCCGACTAGCATCACCACCCTGGACGGTTCCGACCTAGAATATGTGGACATCTATAAGTACCTAGGTGTCTGGCTAGACTGCAAACTCTCCTTCCAGACTCATATCAAACATCTCCAATCCAAAATCAAATCTAGAGTCGGCTTTCTATTCCGGAACGAAGCCTCCTTCACTCACGCCGCCAAACTTACCCTAGTAAAACTGACTATCCTACCGATCCTCGACTTCGGCGATGTCATCTACAAAATAGCTTCCAATACTCTACTCAGCAAACTGGATGCAGTTTATCACAGTGCCATCCGTTTTGTTACTAAAGCACCTTATACGACCCACCACTGCGACCTGTATGCCCTAGTCGGCTGGCCCTCGCTACATGTTCGTCGTCAGACCCACTGGCTCCAGGTCATCTACAAGGCTATGCTAGGTAAAGTGCCGCCTTATCTCAGTTCACTGGTCACGATGGCTACACCCACCCGTAGCACGCGCTCCAGCAGGTGTATCTCACTGATCATCCCTAAAGCCAAAACCTCATTTGGACGCCTTTCCTTCCAGTTCTCTGCTGCCTGCGACTGGAACGAATTGCAAAAATCTCTGAAGTTGGAGACTTTTATCTCCCTCAACAACTTTAAAAATCTGCTATCCGAGCAGCTAACCGATCTCTGCAGCTGTACATAGTCCATCTGTAAACTACCCACCCAATATACCTACCTCACCCCCATACTGCTTTTATTTATTTACTTTTCTGCTCTTTTGCACACCAGTATCTCTTCTTGCACATGATCATCTGATGATTTATCACTCCAGTGTTAATCTGCTAAATTGTAATTATTCGATTTATTGCCTACCTCATGCCTTTTGCACACATTGTATATAGATTCTCTTTTTTTCTACCATGTTATTGACTTGTTTATTGTTTACTCCATGTGTAACACTGTGTTTTGTTGTCTGTTCACACTGCTATGCTTTATCTTGGCCAGGTCGCAGTTGCAAATGAGAACTTGTTCTCAACTAGCCTACCTGGTTAAATAAAGGTGAAATAAAAAAAATAAAAAATAAAAAATAAACAATAGCCAAAGACTCAACCGCATATTTTCACCATGTTTCTACCGCATAGGTAGCTATCACAAAACTGACCAAATAGAGATATAATTAGTCACTAACCAAGAAACAACTTCATCAGATCACAGTCTTATAACATGTTATACAATACATTTATGTTTTGTTCGAAAAATGTGCATATTGAGGTATAAATCATAGTTTTACATTGCAGCTACCATCACAAATAGCACCGAAGCAGACAGAATAATTACAGAGAGCAACGTGAAATACATAAATACTCATCATAAAACATTTATGAAAAATACATGGTGTACAGCAAATGAAAGATAAACATCTTGTGAATCCAGCCAATATTTCCGATTTTTTAAGTATTTTACAGCGAAAACACAATATAGAATTATATTAGCTTACCACAATAGCCAAACACACAAATACATTTATTCAACGCAAAAGGTAGCTATCGCAAAAACCAGCAAAAGATATAAAATGAATCACTAACCTTGAACAACTTCATCAGATGATAGTCTTATAACATCAGGTTATACAATACATTTATGTTTTGTTCGAAAATGTGCATATTTAGAGCTGCAAACCGTGGTTATACATTGTGAATATGTAGCAACATTTCCCCAGAATGTCCGGAGCTATTTTGGACACTCACCTAATCTGACCAAAGAACTCATCATAAACTTTACATAAAAATCTTGTTGTATGGCAAATGAAAGATACACTGGTTCTTAATGCAACCGCCGTGTTAGATTTTTAAAAATAACTTTACCATAACAAACAGCTTGCGTTATTGCGAGACAACGCTCGCCAAAACGGCGGAGAATAGGAATCAACATTTTCCACAGAAATACGAAATAACATCATACATTGTTCTTACTTTTGCTGAGCTTCCATCAGAATCTTGTACAAGGAGTCCTTGGTCCAGAATAAATCGTTGTTTGGTTTTAGAATGTCCTTTTCTTCTGTCGAATTCGCGCCACAATGCAAGCCAATGTTGATAACGTTCCCATTTTCTCTTGACGCAAAGAACGGAAAACTCAAAGTCCCAAAAAACGTTGAATAATCTGATAAAACTCGGTTGAAAAAACCTACTTTACGATGTTATTATCACATGTATCAAATAAAATCAGAGCCGGAGATATTCGCCGTGTAAACCGAACGCTTACCAGAAGACAATATCGAGGTGCTTCGCGCGCCTTGGTAGACAAAGGAAATTCCTGGCCTGCCACTCCAAAAGCTCTTGTTCGACCTCAGATCAAGCTAGACACCCCATTCCACCTTCCACTGCCTGTTGACATCTAGTGGAAGGCATATGAAGTGCATGCATATCGATAAATATAAGGCAATTGAATAGGCAGGCCCTGAAACAGAGCCTCGTTTTCAGAATTTTCACTTCCTGCATGGAAGTTTGCTGCAAAATGAGTTCTGTTTTACTCACAGACATAATTCAAACAGTTTTAGAAACTTCTGAGTGTTTTCTATCCAAAAGTAATGATAATATGCATATTGTATGATCTAGAAAAGAGTACGAAGCCGTTTCATTTGGGCACGATTTTTTCCAAAGTGAAAACAGCGCCCCCTATTGACAAGAAGTTTTGAAGAAAAGAACAAGCAAACACGTTTGGTGTTCGCCAAAAGGCATGTGGGAGACTCCCCAAACATATGGAAGAAGGTACTCTGGTCAGATTAGACAAAAACGTATCTTAAACGCTATGTCTGGTGCAAACCCAACACCTCTCATCACCCCAAGAACACCATCCCCACAGTGAAGCATGGTGGTGGCAGCATCATGTTGTGGGGATGTTTTCATTGGCAGGGACTGGGAAATTGGTCAGAATTGAAGGAATGATGGATGGTGCTAAATACAGGTAAATTCTTGAGGGAAACTTGTTTCAGTCTTCCAGAGATTTGAGACTGGGACGGAGGTTCACCTTCCAGCAGGACAATGGCCCTAAGCATACTGCTAAAGCAACACTCGAGTGGTTTAAGGGGAAACATTTAAATGTCTTGGAATGGCCTAGTCAAAGCCCAGACCTCAATCCAATTGAGAATCTGTGGTATGACTTAAATACTGCTGTACACCAGCGGAACCTATCCAACTTGAAGGACCTGGACAGTTTTGCCTTGAAGAATGGGCAAACATCCCAGTGGCTAGATGTGCCAAGCTTTTAAAGACATACCCCAGGAGACTTGCAGCTGTAGTTGCTGCAAAAGGTGGCTCTACAAAGTATTGACTTTGGGAGGGGTGAATAGTTATGCACGCTCAAGATGTATGTTTTTTGTGTTATTTCTTGTTTGTTTCACAATGAAAAATATTTAGCATTTTCAAAGTGGTAGGCATGTTGTGAAAATCAAATGATACAACCCCCCCCAAAATCCATTTTAATTCCAGGTTGTAAGGCAACAAAATAGGAAAAATGCCAAAGGGGGTGAATACTTTCGCAAGCCACTGTACTTCAGTCTTTTGGATGGTTGTCCTTTTGCATCACCTAACTTCTGTTGAGCTTCAATTGGCGAACAGATAGCCTTACATTCTCCTGCAAAATGTCTTGATAAACTTAAGAATAAATGTTTCTGTGGACGATAGCAAGCTGTCCAGGACTTGAGGCAGCAAAGCAGCCCCAAACCATGATGCTCCCTCCACCATAATTTACAGTTGGGAGGTTTTGATGTTGGTGTACTGTGCCTTTTCTTCTCCACACATAGTGTTGTGTGTTCCTTCTAAACAACACAACTTTAGTTGAATCTGTCCACGCAATATTTTGCCAGTAGCGCTGTGGAACATCCAGGTGCTCTTTTGCGAACTTCAGATGTGCAGCAATGGTATTTTTGGACAGCAGTGGCTTCTTCCATGATGTCTTCTCATGAACACCATTCTTGTTGAGTGTTTTACGTATTGTAGACTCGTCAGAGATTTTAGTATCTTCCAGAGATTTCTGTAAGTCTTTAGCTGACACTATGATTCTTCTTAACCTCATTGAGCATTCTGCGCTGTGCTCTTGCAGTCATCTTTACAGGATGGCCACTCCTAGGGAGAGTACCAACAATGCTGAATTTTCTCAATTTATAGACAATTTGTGTTATCGTGGACTGACTTTTAGAGATACTTTTGTAACCCTTTCCAGCTTTATGCAAGGCAACAATTCTTAATCTTAGGTCTTCTGACATCTATTTAGTTCGAGGTATGGTTCACATCAGGCAATGCTTCTTGTGAATAGCAAACTCAAATAACTCAAATTTTGTGTGTGTTTTTTATGGGGCAGGGCAGCTCTAACCAAAATCTCCAATCTCGTCTCATTGATTCAACTCCAGGTTGACTCCTGACTCCAATTAGCTTTTGGGGAAGTCATTAGCCTAGGGGTCCACATACTTTTTCCAACCTACACTGTGAATTTTTAAATTATGTATTCAATATAGACAAGACAAATTAACTAATAACACACAAATTATTGTAAGCACACTGTGTCTATTGTTGTGACTTAGATGAAGATCAGATCCAATTTTATGTCAAATTTATGCAGAAATCCACGTAATTCCAAAGGGTTCACATACTGTTTCTTGCCACTGTACAATAGTCAACTAAAGAGTAGCCAGTTTCTGTTCATTTTACAACTTGGTGAAAGAGCGCAAGGCGTAAACACGGAACTATGCTCAAGTCTCTCGTCCTGGATACTTAGCTGACTCATTCAAACTATCTGCACACTTCCAGTCAGATGCAAATGTACTTTAATAGAAACTCAGATTACCTTCAGTAAAGACCTACTCCAGCTTCCATAGAACCTCTTTAATCACCTGATTTCCTCTGACATAGCACAAGTGGGGGGAGGGGGCCTTTCTGCGCTTTTGTCCTGAATTGGTCCTCTATTGTTCCCAAAAGGAAGGAGGGATGCCAATTACATCAGAGCGCAACATCAGACCAATGCCTTGAATTGGCAATAACCTGCATTTCACGATTTTGTCTAAAAGACACTATTTTGCTCAAAACATATATATTTTTTACCCTTCTGTGTGTACTTTACTGTAGTTATACTTGGAATCTAGTTTTTCAATAGGAAAAGTAAAACAATATGTTCCTGTTTTCCAGTTTAGCATTCAGCACCTTCACTAATCATTTTTTGGGGGTGTATGGAAGATTCTGCCAATTATGCCTACCTGGGGTAGCAGGTAGCCTAGTAGTTACGGCGTTGGGCCAGTAACCAAAAGATTTCTGGATTGAATCCCTGAGCTGACAAGATAAAAACCTGTTGTTCTGCCCCTGAATAAGGCAGTTAACCCACTGTTCCCGGGTAGGCCGTCATTGTAAATAAGAATTTGTTCTTAATTATTAGCAACAAAGCAGTTACCCCACCACTTTTTTTGGTAAACTGCTGAGGGTTGTTGCTGGAAAAATGAAACCACTCAAATTCCTTGACGGAGCTATGGATGCAAGGACTGACCATCCATGAGATCAAAATTATATTTGAACCATTTGTAAATGTTTGAAATACACAAGTGTTTTATTCCATTGTATACAAACAACGGAATAAAACATGTTTAGGCGATATTTTGGGTTCTGATGGGGAAGGAAAGTTGAACGAAGCTCATGAGTTATTTATAAATTCTTCAAGAATGAATGGCTATATGTAATTCATATAAAAGTCCATACATGGACGTACCAATCCCAGATGTCCCTTTTAAGAACGGCTTGTTCAATGTTTTCTAATAGTGTATGATATCATTTAGGTTTCTTGGCGTCAACTCTGGCTCTAGTAGAGACTCATTATTAGTGCAGTGAAAGATGTTAGACGTGTACATTTGTTTAAAATTTTTAAACACGAAATACTTGTAAAGTAACGAAAATGTTCACAGGTAGGCTAATAAAGAAAAGCTAAATATATTTGAAATCTCAATCAGAATGTTAACGCGCATCCTAGTCTGTGTAGAGCATATACTCTAGATACTTTTCCTGTAAAAAAATGAATACATACATTTTCTAAGAAAACAGCAAGAAATGTGCTCGTGGCTCCTTCCTCAATGTTTTTCTGTGTGTGTGTGTGTGTGTGTGTGTGTGTGTTCTAGAGATAAAGCTATTAGGTTACCTTGAAACCAGCATATGTTAGGCTACATCGTAAACATCTCTTTAGCCTAATACATGTGCGCGAATGTACATACTACAATGATGTAATCCACCATGATGCACAGAGGCGGCGTCTGACAACTCCGGCTGTGTGTACTAGACAGACGCAATGGCTTACAGGATATTCTGCCCTACCCATTCAAAGAGGTGTGAACTTGTGTCAACTTGTGCACCACTGGTGGTACTTGGGAAGCCCATGAGCATAGACCTCCTGTCAGTGAAGTAAAGTAACTAAGTATAAATACTTGAAGCAGTACTTACATAGTTTGGGGGTATCGGTACTTTACTATTTATATTTTTGACATCTTTTACTTCACTACATTTCTAAAGAAAGTAATGTATTCACTTTTTTCTCCAATACATTTTCTCTGACACCCAAAAGTACTCAAAAGTATTACATTTCAAATGATCAGATTGGACAGAAATATGGTCCAATTTACACATCTCTCAATAAAACATGTATCACTTTCGTCGTATTGAGGAGACCAAGGCACAGCGTGATATGAGTACATTCTACTTTAATAATCGAAGAACACTAAACAAACTAACAAAATGAACGTGAAGCTAATACAACGAGTGCTGACATGCAACTACACATAGGCAATAACCCACAAAACCTAAATGGAAAATGGCAACCTAAATAGGATCCCCAATCAGAGACAACGTGTTATGCTGATGAAGGAGGACCCAAAAGCGACGTAATAGAAACAGAGTCTTTATTCCAGTCTTAGACAAAAAACGATACTCCTGATATATCTAAGGTAAAAACAAAACAGGAAAACTGAAATCCTCTCGTCAGTTGAGATGAACGACTGGAGACGCGACCACTAGACACCTGCTCACACGCAGCATCTGATGAAGGCAAAAACACGATAGGGCGGAACAAGGACACAGAACAGCAAACATCAAACAAGAATCCGACAAAGACAGAAGCAGAAAACAGAGGGAGAAATAGGGACTCAAATCAGAGGGCAAAATAGGGGACAGGTGTGAAAGAGTAAATGAGGTCGTTAGGAGAAAGAGAAACAGCTGGGAGCAGGAACGGAACGATAGAGAGAGAGAGCGGGGGAGGGAGAGAGGGAGGAAGAGAGAGAGGAATAGAAAGAGGGAAAGAACCTAATAAGACCAGCAGAGGGAAGCACAGGGACAAGACATGAAGATCAAAGACAAAACATGACAGTACCCCCCCACTCACCAAGCGCCTCCTGGCGCACTCGAGGAGGAACCCTGGCGGCGACGAAGGAAATCATCAATCAACGAACGGTCCAGCACGTCCCGAGATGGAACCCAACTCCTCAGGACCGAAACCCTCCCCATCCACTAAGTACTGTTGACCACGTCCCTGAGAACGCATGTCCATGATCCTCCGTTCCTTGTAAATAGGTGCGCCCTCGACAAGGACGGGAGGGGGGGAGGGAAGACGAACGGGGGCGCGAAGAAAAGGCTTGACACAAGAGACATGGAAGACAGGGTGGACGCGACGAAGATGTCGCGGAAGAAGCAGTCGCACAGCGACAGGATTAACGACCTGAGAGACACGAAACGGACCAATGAACCGCGGAGTCAACTTGCGAGAAGCTGTCGTAAGGGAAAGGTTACGAGTGGAAAGCCACACTCTCTGACCGCGACAATACCTAGGACTCTTAATCCTACGTTTATTGGCGGCTCTCACAGTCCTCCCCGCAGACGAAGGCAGACCGGTACTAAAGTCTAAGGCGATCTGAGACCATGGTCGAGAAGGAATGGGAAGCGGTCTAAGACGACCGGCATGAGGAGAGTTACCTGACTTAGTCTGCGCGCAGTCCGGACAAGCAGCCACGAAACGGCGCGTGTCCCGCTCCTGAGTAGGCCACCAAAACCGCTGGCGAATAGAAGCAAGCGTACCCCGAACGCCGGGGTGACCAGCTAACTTGGCAGAATGAGCCCACTGAAGAACAGCCAGACGAATAGAGACAGGAACGAACAGAAGGTTACTAGGACAAGCGCGCGGCGACGCAGTGTGAGTGAGTGCTTGCTTTACCTGTCTCTCAATTCCCCAGACAGTCAACCCGACAACACGCCCTTCAGGGAGAATCCCCTCGGGTTCCGATGGCGACAATCGATGAGAAAAGTAAGCGCAGGGACGGACCTTATCGTCAGACTGGAAGCGCTGGGACAGAATGGCTCCCACGCCCACCTCTGAAGCGTCAACCTCGACAATGAATTGTTTAGTGACGTCAGGAGTAACAAGGATAGGGGCGGATGTAACACGCTTCTTGAGGAGATCAAAAGCTCCCTGGGCGGAACCAGACCACTTAAAGCAAGACTTGACAGAAGTCAGAGCTGTGAGAGGAGCAGCCACTTGACCGAAATTACGAATGAAACGCCGATAGAAATTAGCGAAACCGAGAAAGCGCTGTAACTCGACACGTGACTTAGGAACAGGCCAATCGCTGACATCCTGGACCTTAGCGGGATCCATCTGAATGCCTTCAGCAGACAGATAATCATCGAGAGCCTTACGTTCGGGAGCCGACAGAGAGAATAATCTACCCCGAGGAGAAGTGGTCCCCGGATGGAGATCAATACAACAATCATACGACCGGTGAGGAGGAAGAGAGTTGGCTCTGGACCGACTGAAGACCGTGCGTAGATCATGATGTTCCTCCGGCACTCCTGTCACATCGCCAGGCTCCTCCTGAGTAGAGGGGACAGAAGAAACAGGAGGAATAGCAGACATTAAACACTTCACATGACAAGAAACATTCCAGGATAGGATAGAATTACTAGACCAATTAATAGAAGGATTATGACATACTAGCCAGGGATGACCCAAAACAACAGGTGTAACAGGTGAACAAAAAATCAAAAAAGAAATGGTCTCACTGTGGTTACCAGATACTGTGAGGGTTAAAGGTAGTGTCTCATATCTGATACTGGGGAGAGAACTACCATCTAAGGCGAACATGGGTGTGATCCTCCCTAACTCTCTGAGAGGAATGTCATGTTTCCGAGCCCATGCTTCGTCCATAAAACAACCCTCAGCCCCAGAGTCTATCAAGGCACTGCAGGAAGCAGCCGACCCGGTCCAGCGGAGATGGACCGACAAGGTAGTACAGGATCTTGATGGAGAGACCTGAGTAGTAGCGCTCACCAGTAGCCCTCCGCTTACTGATGATCTCTGACCTTTAACTGGACATGACATGACAAAATGTCCAGCAGAACCGCAATAGAAGCAAAGGCGGTTGGTGATTCTCCGTTCCCTCTCCTTAGTCGAGATGTGAACACCTCCCAGCTGCATGGGCTCAGTCTCTGAGCCGATGGAAGGAGATGGTCGAGATGCGGAGAAGGGAAGCCCCGCTAACGCGAGCTCTCTTCCCCGAGCTCGGTGACGAAGATCTACCCGTCGTTCTATGCGGATGGCGAGTGCAATCAACGAGTCCACGCTGGAAGGAACCTCCCGGGAGAGAATCTCATCCTTAACCTCAGCGTGGAGTCCCTCCAGAAAACGAGCGAGCAACGCCGGCTCGTTCCAGTCACTGGATGCAGCAAGAGTACGAAACTCTATAGAGTAATCCGTTATGGATCGATCACCTTGACATAGGGAAGCCAGACCCCTGGAAGCCTCCTTCCCAAAAACTGAACGATCAAAGACCCGTATCATCTCCTCCTTAAAGTTCTGATAAACGTCAGAACACTCAGCCCTTGCCTCCCAGATAGCTGTGCCCCACTCCCGAGCCCGCCCAGTAAGGAGTGATATGACGTAAGCGATCCGAGCTCTCTCTCCAGAGTATGTGTTGGGCTGGAGAGAGAACACAATATCACACTGGGTGAGAAAGGAGCGACACTCAGTGGGCTGTCCAGAGTAACATGGTGGATTATTAACCCTGGGTTCCGGAGACTCGGAAGACCAGGAAGTAGCTTGTGGTACGAGACGAAGACTCTGAAACTGTCCTGAGAGATCGGAAACCTGAGCGGCCAGGGTCTCAACGGCATGACGAGCAGCAGACAATTCCTGCTCGTGTCTGCCGAGCATTGCTCCCTGGAACTTGACGGTAGTGTAGAGAGAATCCGTAGTCGCTGGGTCCATTCTTGGTCGGATTCTTCTGTTATGCTGATGAAGGAGGACCCAAAAGCGACGTAATAGAAACAGAGTCTTTATTCCAGTCTTAGACAAAAAACGATACTCCTGATATATCTAAGGTAAAAACAAAACAGGAAAACTGAAATCCTCTCGTCAGTTGAGATGAACGACTGGAGACGCGACCACTAGACACCTGCTCACACGCAGCATCTGATGAAGGCAAAAACACGATAGGGCGGAACAAGGACACAGAACAGCAAACATCAAACAAGAATCCGACAAAGACAGAAGCAGAAAACAGAGGGAGAAATAGGGACTCAAATCAGAGGGCAAAATAGGGGACAGGTGTGAAAGAGTAAATGAGGTCGTTAGGAGAAAGAGAAACAGCTGGGAGCAGGAACGGAACGATAGAGAGAGAGAGCGGGGGAGGGAGAGAGGGAGGAAGAGAGAGAGGAATAGAAAGAGGGAAAGAACCTAATAAGACCAGCAGAGGGAAGCACAGGGACAAGACATGAAGATCAAAGACAAAACATGACACAACGATAAACAGCTGCCTCTGATTGGGAACCAATTCAGGCCCCCATAGACCTACAATCACCTAGACTCACAAAAAACCCATAGATCTACAAAAAACCCTAGACAACACAAAACACGCATACCCACCCTCGTCACACCCTGACCTGACCAAAATAATACAGAAAATATATATAACTAAGGTCAGGGCATGACAACGTGTTTCATCCCTAATGCCTCTAATCTGGTGGATTTAGTGTGACTGGGTCAACTCAACATGACAATCGACAGCTGCACCATCCCACTCCAACTCAACAGTCAGGAAGCTTGGTGTTACATTTGACCACACTCTGTCATTTGAAACCAACTCTCACTGGCCCCACTGCTGAAACCCTCATTCACTTCTTGGTTTCATCACACCTGGACTACTTCAACGGCCTTCTCTACGGACTCCCCGCCAAAACACTGGACAGACTGGACAACATATAAACAATTCTGCTGCACAAGTCCTCACACACACCAGACCTTGGGACCACATCACCCCCACCCTCATCAAACTCCACTGGATCCCACTTCAATACAGGATCATCTTCAAATAGGTCATGCTCACCTACAAAGCAATCAACGGACTGGCGCCCACATACCCTACTGACCTCCTGCACTCTTACCTGTTCACTGCACTCATCTGACACTGACCCCCTGCACTCCTACACTAGAGTGGTGTAGTCCTATCCCTAAGCCACATTTCAGAACAAATAGCTTACTTGTTTCACTGGTCATTAATGGTTATAACTCTTCTGCTTCTCTGGGGAATAATTCAGTGAAATATCAACTGCTTAAAGCTACAAACTGTGATTTGAAAAACAACAAAACGGACACCCCTCTACTTCTTTTGGTAAACAGCTGAACTGAATAATGGGGCCAGATAAAAGTAACCCCTCTCAAATTCATATACAGAGCTCTAGATACAAGGACTAACAGTCCATGACATAAGGAAAACAAGTGTGTATTTTGGGTTCTGATGGGGTGTTGCAGCACCACCTGAAAAATCAGAATGTAAGAAATGACCAGAAAAGTAGTGCACTGGGCCTTTACTAATCCTGTATTACCGGACTGATATAGCAGTCTGTAGCGCAGACAACAAAATTAATTCATCAGTTAAATGCAACAACAAAACATTTCTACAAATACATTTATTCATATATTTATTAAACACTATAATTTGTTTACAAGCATGATGGCTGTACTTTTAGATTGAATGCAACCAACTGGTATTTACAACTTCACTGGTAATTACCATCTTACCACTTGGTTATGAACGCAGCATCGGGTGATTTAAAGGGGCAATCCAGGAATGGTACATACATGTTTTACTTTAAAATTTATGATAATTAGCCATGGATTCTGAGAGAACATAACTTATAAATGCATAATGAGCTTAGTTCAATTGTCTTCTCAGCAGATTGCCCTTTTAATATTTGTTTATGACCTTAGTAATATTACTAACATTCCAGGAGTCCCTCAGGGCTCTACAGATGCACTTTGCAACTGTCTTTCTCTGAACAAACGTTTTAATGAATTAGTCCATTGTGGTAATGACTGCCATTCCACAGTATAACCACAGGGTGGCTCAAAAGATTTCGATACAAGCTCTGTGATTTCATCTTTTTTTTAACTTTCTCTCCTCAAACTATATTTGAGTGAGAGTATGGTAGAGTGAGTTTGTGAGTACTAACGTAACCAGTGTGTGTGAGAGTTACACTACTTCTACCCAGAGGCTTGGGCTTTTGTGAGATAGTCCGTATGATGCTTGGTTCTGCGTTATAGGAGTTCGGTTCGAGTCCCCGTTACAGCTCTAACTTTCTCCTGCTACACTATTGCCCGATTGGCACTGTAGAACCGACCTGAACTATACTGTGCTGGCTCAGATACGGTCTTTTCACCTTGTCCTCTTTTAACATGGTTCCAGCAACTATGATGTATGCTTAACCAGGCCAGCCCAGTACAGCTCTGCTTTGAATGGCTCGTTTGGCCCTAAAGTCTGAATCAGGCTTATGACTGGGGTTATTGTTTCCCCATCCAGATCACAATAAAAGCAGGCCAGATAACCTAAAACTAAGTGATAGCCATTTACACTTACTGCCTTCCCTGGCGCCTGCTGCTGCCTACAATGTAGTGCCGAGTCACAACAGAACTGATGAAATGCTGTGTGTCCCGCTGTGTGAAGTCCTGTTTTATGACCCTGAAAACTGCCTGGATTTCTCTCTGTGGCTAATGTCAGTCTCTTTGCACTGCTTTCCCCTGGTTTCATATCAAAGTCTATGTTTAACTACATGGGTCCACACAGGCACCATATGTACCAATATACCCAGCATCGCGGTGCCCAACTGCCAACAACATCATTCCTGCGTTAAGGTTAAAGGTGCAATGCAGCCATTTTTATCTCAATATCATTTATGGGTAACAATTAAGAACCTTACTGTGACTGTTTTCAATTAAAATGGTCAAAAATAGCTTCTTAGCAAAGAGCAATTTCTCAAGCAATAATTTAGCTAGGACAGTCTGGGAGTGGTCTGAGTGATCGGCATAATTGGACGAGCCTAATGGCAGGGATATGTAACCAGACAACTATCTGTTATTGGCTTAATTTATACTGCCAGGTGATGTTACTAGGCAGGCCAAAACTCCATCCCACCTAAAGGCAGACATTTTAGGTGGTCTTTTCAAACAACTTTTACACTAAAAGGGAATTATCATCAGTTTTAACAATTTCACATTATTATTCAAACCTCATAGTGTGGAAATATATATAAAACACAGGAAAACAAGTTTTTGACTGCACTGGGCCTTTAACGATTGGCTCTAACCACATTGCTGTTATTAAGGTTTGCAGAGAACACGATAAAGAGACTTTGTGGTTATCCAGGCAGACATACTCAGAAGCTAGACTGTATACAAGTGAAAGAGCAGTGCTTACTACGTCTTGAGAGTGAACATTGGGTGTGGAGTGACATTTTTGAAGGGAGTTAAGATGGGGCTTGGAGGGCTTTAATGTTTTTGGTGGTTAGGTGGGAATAGAATTATCTACCAACACTAATGCTTTGAGGTCAACTCTGTCTGATGATGGTATGCATTGTTACATAGGTCAACCTATGGAATTCACTATCATCTCCCAACCTCCCGAACCCTTTGGACGAGTCGAGGGTGCCCCAACTGGGCCCAGGTGTGCAGCGCACCGGGAGAATGTTGGCAGGAGCCCAGAGGTTTTATGGGCTAGCGTGGAGACGGTCGGGAGACATTTGGGGTTACATTCCAGAGGGAGGCTATTGGAGGCACCTGGTGAACACCTTTTACAGTCGCTGCCGTTTCATCCACAGCCTTTCCTTACTGAAAGACATGAATGTCTAGTAATACATTGTATCTCCACGGCCCTCGACATAAGCACAGGCCCACTTAAAACGAAGGAAGAAAAAAAAGAAGATAAATGGATAGTACTTTGCTTTGCCTGGCAGTAGCACTGCTGGGCTTGGGATGAAACGTTTTTGGCAGGCTATATACTGTAGTTGCCAAGACAGATTTACCACAATGGAATGTGCTTCAATAGTGATAGGGCATGCGAGGGCAAACTGTTAAAGACTGATGTGCCTTCATCTCCAGATAGGAGCTGACACTGAGGTTTACTGTACATACCTCAAAAGTAGCCAGACTACATACCTACACATGTACAACCCCAGAGTCAGAGTTCGATCCCCGCCTTCCAACCTTCCCACTGTTTCTCCCGTAGAAATAGAATGAATAGAACGGCCGTCCCCATTCAAGTCAATGACGGCATAATGGGTGGACTAGCGGCCATTGCGAATGTATCCGTAGGAGCAAAGCAGGAAGTGTGTACAAATCAATGTGTGCTGTGAATGGAGAATTCAACTCAACTGACATGACAAACAATACATTCCATTTCATGAGCCACACAGTTAATTAACATAATTTGAATCAACATTCTACATTACCATGGGAATTATTGCATCACATTACCAGGCAGCCATTGCGAGTGTAACCATGAGTTTATCAGTCAAATTGACAGGGTTAGAGGTTCCAAGCCCGTTCTTGTCCAGCCCTGACCATAGAGAGCTTTTTATTCTCTATGTTGGTTGGGTCGGGGTGTGACTAGGGTGGGTCATCTAGGTGTTTGTATGTCGATGTTGGCCTGTTATGGTTCCCAATCAGAGGCAGCTGTTTATCGTTGTCTCTGATTGGGGATCATATTTAGGCTTGCCACGGTATCATTGGGATCATTCTTTGGCTTGCCACGACGCAAGCCAAAGAAGCAGCCTATTTTTTGTGGGGGGCATACGGGGTGGTCGGCGAAGTTGAGGTGTGAGTCAGAGACCGAGAAGTTGTTGAACAAATTGGAGGAGAGTGAAGCGAGAGAGCTATTGGTTTGGCGTAGTATGCACGGCATTCATCCTGAGGAGTGTGTTAGCCGTCTGATGCCACCTGTGCCAGCTTCCTATACTCGTCCTGAGGAGCGTGTCATTTGTCCGGTACCATGTGGGCCGGTTCTACGCACCAGGTCTCCAGTGCGCCTCCACAGCCCAGTACGTCCTGTGCTAGTTCCCCGCAATCACCGAGCGGGGTGTGTCATCGTTCCGGCACCATCTGTGCCAGCTCTACGCACCAGGTCTCCAGTGCGCCTCCACAACCCAGTACTTCCTGTGTCTGCTCCTCGCACTCTCCCTGAAGTGCGTGTCCCCAGTCAGGTGCGTCTTATGCGTCCCCGCACTCGCCCTGAGGTGCGTGTCATCCGCCTGGTGCCACCTGTACCGGTCCCACGCATCAGGCCTCCAGTGCGCCTCCACAGTCCAGTGCGTCCTGTGCCTCCCCCCCGCACTCGCCCTGAGGTGCGTGTCATCAGCCCGGTGCCACCTGTACCGGTCCCACGCATCAGGCCTCTAGTGCGCCTCCACAGTCCAGAGCTGCCGGCGACAGTTCCCAGGCCAGAGCTTCCGGCGACAGGTCCCAGTCCAGAGCTTCTGGCGACAGGTCCCAGTCCAGAGCTTCCGGCGACAGGTCCCGGTCCAAAGCTTCCGGCGACAGGTCCCAGTCCAGAGCTTCCGGCGACAGGTCCCAGTCCAGAGCTTCCGGCGACAGGTCCCGGTCCAGAGCTTCCGGCGACCGGTCCCGGTCCAGAGCTTCCGGTGACAGGTTCCAGTCCAGAGCTTCCGGCCACAGGTCCCAGTCCAGAGCTTCTGGCGACAGGTCCCAGTCCAGAGCTTCCGGCGATGTTTCACAGTCCGGAACCTCCAACGACGTTTCACAGTCCGGAACCTCCTGAGACGATCTGCGGTCCGGTTCTTCTGGCAACGATTCACGGTCCAGAGCCTCCGGCGACGATTCATGGTACGGTTGCTCCGGCGACGAATCACGGCCCAGAGCCTCCGGCGACGACCCACGGCCCGGAGCTTCCGGCGACGATCCCCACACCAGAGCCGCCATGGAGGAAGACGTATCTGCGAGCGGAGTGGGTACTTCGCCCCGCACCGGAGCTGCCCCCGACGGTAGATGCCCACCCGGACCCTCCCCTCCCCGCTTTTTATTCTCTATGTTGGTTGGGTCGGGGTGTGACTAGGGTGGGTCATCTAGGTGTTTGTATGTCGATGTTGGCCTGTTATGGTTCCCAATCAGAGGCAGCTGTTTATCGTTGTCTCTGATTGGGGATCATATTTAGGCAGCCATTATTCCTTTGTGCTTTGTGGGATCTTGTCTATGGATAGTTGCATGTCAGCACTATTATTAGCTTCACGTTTCGTTTGGAATTTTGTTGTTTTTTGTTCTGTGTTCATTTAATAAAGGTAAATGTATGCCTACCACGCTGCACCTTGGTCCATTCATAATGACGATCGTGACAGTTCTATTCATTCAATTTCTATGGTTACTCCCACTTGCTTATCTCCACCTTTGAGTTCATAAAGCATCCAAATACGAGAAGGAGAGCAGAATTCCAATCTCCTTTATACTAAATAAGATAAATCAACGTGCCTTCAATATTCAATTCAACTCGTGGCCTATGTGAAATTATCAAAGCTTTAAAGTAAGGATATGATTTTACTCTATTGCTGTATTACAGTGTCTGTTGGAAAAATGTTGAGATTTCCTAACACAAATGCATGTTTTGCCTATGTAATGTAAATACATGAGCGCATTTAAATCCTGAATATTAAACAGGGTTTGACTGCAAAGTACATTTTAATCCTTTTAATCCTCTATGATGACAGGCATACAGAGAGCAGAGTAACGGAATCATGTCCTCTTTCTACGCTATCGCTTAACCTAGCCTGCAGGAATAACACATCATCATGCAGTTACAGTATATTACATGGTAAGACTTGTGCAACCCACGTACAGTACCCGTCAAAAGTTTGCACACCTACTCTTTCAAGGGTTTTTCTTTATTTTTTACTGTTATCTACATTTTAGAATAATAGTGAAGACATCAAAACTATGAAATAATACATATGGAATCATGTAGTAACCAAAAAGGTGTTAAAAAAAATCTTAAAATAGCCAGCTTTTGTCTTAATGACAGCTTTGCAAACTCTTGGCATTCTCTCAACCAGCTTCATGAGGTAGTCAGATGGAATGCATTTCATTTAATAGGTGTGCCTTATTAAAAGTTAATTTGTGGAATTTCTTTCCTTCTTAATGTGTTTGAACCAAATCAGCTGTATTGTGACTAGGTAGGGGTGGTATACAGAAGATTTGGTAAAAGACCAAGTCCATATTATGGCAAGAACAGCTCAAAAAATCAAAGAGAAATGACAGTCGATCATTATTTCAAGACATGAAGGTCAGTCAACACGGAACATTTCAAGAACTTTGAAAGTTTCTTCAAGTGCAGTCACAAAAACCATCCAGCGCTATGATGAAACTGGCTCTCATGAGGATCGCCACAAGTGTAACGAGTATTACCGAAGGTGGCCTTCCTTCCTGTTCGAGTGGCGCTCGGCGGTCGTCGTCGCCGGTCTACTAGCTGCCACCGATCCTTTTTTCCTTTTCGTTTGTTTTTGTCTAATTGATTTCACCTGTTTATTGTTTGGTTGTTAGGGTGGGGTTATTTAAGTTCGTTTAGCCCGTTTATGTTTGTGCGGGCTTGTTTCTCTGTTTTGTATGTTGAGGTTGCTATTTTTCATTGGGGTTTTCCACAGACTGAATTTATGTTTCCAGTTTTGGACTTTATTCAGGTTGGAGTTGTACGCCAATGTTTTTTTTGACGTTACCAGTTGTATTTCTGGTTGGACATTAAAAAGTGGTTTTTCCCCGTTACCTTTGCTCTCTGCGCCTGACTCCTTACCTTTGTCCTCATCGAGCGTAACAGAAGCCCGCACCTACATATGGAGCCAGCAGGAGCAGCGACCACCCCTCTCCCCACGATGGAGGAGAGAGTCCTTCATCACACGTCCATCCTTCATCGCATTGGATCAGCAATGGATCTTATGATGGAGAGGATGGATCGTTGGGAGAGGAGTGGTCTCCCTACAAACACCACAAACCCACCTACCCTCCCTCCAGCACCATTACCATCTCCTCCAGCGGGACCCGGTACCAGCGCGTTGCGTATTACGCCTCCTAGCCAGTACGATGGAGCGGCGGCGGGGTGCCAGGGATTCCTGCTACAATTAGACCTGTACCTGGCCACCGTTCGACCGGCTCCCTCGGATGAGGAGAGCGTGAGTGTCCTCGTCTCCTGCCTGACGGGTAGAGCCCTAGAGTGGGCCAATGCAGTTTGGAACGGGGCCGACTCAGCGAGGGGCCACTACCCGGAGTTCACCCGCCGTTTTCGGGCCGTGTTCGATCACCCTCCAGATGGCCGAGCGGCGGGTGAGAGACTGTTCTATCTACGACAGGGGACGAGGAGCGCGCAGGACTTTGCGCTGGATTTCCGGACCTTGGCTGCTGGAGCAGGATGGAACGACAGGGCCCTGATAGACCATTACAGGTGTAGCCTGAGAGAGGACGTCCGCAGAGAGCTGGCTTGTCGGGACACTACGCTAAGTTTGGATGAACTAATAGACATGTCTATCCGGTTAGACCATCTGCTAGCTGCTCGCGGACGTTCTGAAAGGGTCCTGTTCGTTCCATCTCCTGACCCTCCTGCTCCCATCCCGATGGAGCTAGGAGGGGCAGCATCTAGGGAGATCGGAGGAGGCTCCTCCTGTACCAGTTGTGGCCGAAGAGGGCACACTTCCGGTCGGTGCTGGAGGAGTTCATCTGGGAATAGAGAGGGCAGGCAGAACACTCCTCGGTCACCTCAGGTGAGTCAGCACCAGCTCCCAGAGCTTCCTGTTGGTCACATGTTTTTGTTAATATGCTTCCTTAAATTTTTTCCTTCTCTCCAGCATAAGGCGCTAGTCGATTCAGGCGCAGCTGGGAATTTTATAGATCGCGGACTCGCTCAGAGGTTGAGGATTCCGTTAGTTAAGGTTGACCCCCCTTTTTCTGTACATTCTTTAGATAGTCGACCGTTAGGGTCAGGCCTGGTCAGGGAGTCCACAATTCCTTTGGAGATGATTACGCAGGGGAATCATAAGGAACGGATTAGTCTGTTTCTTATCGATTCACCTGCGTTTCCGGTGGTGCTGGGAATTCCTTGGCTGGCTATTCACAATCCGACTATTTCGTGGAAACAGGGAGCTCTACAGGGGTGGTCTGATGAGTGTTCAGGCAGGTGTGTAGGAGTTTCCATCGGTGCGACAACGGTGGAGAGTCCAGACCAGGTTTCCACCGTGCGCATTCCCGCTGAGTATGCCGATTTGGCTATCGCCTTCAGTAAAAAGAAGGCGACCCAATTACCTCCCCATCGACAGGGGGACTGCGTGATAAACCTCCAGGTAAACGCTGCACTTCCCAGGAGTCATGTGTATCCTTTGTCCCAGGAGGAGACGTTGGCTATGGAGACATATGTCACGGAAGCTCTGGGACAAGGATTCATTCGGCCCTCCATGTCACCCGTCTCTTCGAGTTTCTTTTTTGTGAAGAAAAAGGATGGTGGGTTGCGTCCGTGTATTGATTATCGAGGTCTCAATTCCATCACGGTGGGTTTTAGTTACCCACTACCTCTCATCGCTACGGCGATGGAATCATTCCACGGAGCACGGTTCTTCACGAAACTGGATCTCAGGAGCGCGTATAATCTGGTGCGTATTCGGGAGGGAGATGAGTGGAAAACCGCGTTTAGTACTACATCGGGCCATTATGAGTACCTCGTCATGCCGTACGGGTTAAAGAATGCTCCAGCTGTCTTTCAATCCTTTGTTGACGAGATTCTCAGAGACCTGCACGGACAGGGTGTGGTGGTGTATATTGACGATATTTTGATCTACTCTGCTACACGCGCCGCGCATGTGTCTCTGGTGCGCAAGGTTCTTGGGCGACTGCTGGAGCATGACTTGTACGTGAAGGCGGAGAAATGTGAGTTTTCTAAACAAGCCGTTTCCTTCCTGGGTTACCGCATTTCCAGCTCGGGGGTGGATATAGGGGGTGACCGCGTAAAAGCCGTGCGTAATTGGCCGACTCCGACCACGGTAAAAGAGGTGCAGCGGTTCTTAGGGTTTGCCAATTACTACCGGAGGTTTATCCGGGGTTTTGGTCAGGTAGCAGCCCCTATTACCTCACTCCTGAAGGTGGGGCCGGTGCGTTTGCAGTGGTCGGCAGAGGCAGACAGGGCCTTCTGTAGGTTGAAGGTGCTGTTTACCGAGGCGCCAGTGTTGGCGCATCCGGACCCTTCTTTGGCGTTTATAGTAGAGGTGGACGCATCCGAGGCTGGGGTTGGAGCGGTGCTCTCACAGCGCTCGGGTGTGCCACCAAAACTCCGCCCTTGTGCTTTTTTTTCGAAAAAACTTGGGCCAGCGGAGCGGAATTATGATGTGGGGGATAGGGAGTTGTTGGCTATGGTTAAGGCCTTGAAGGTGTGGAGACACTGGCTTGAGGGGGCTAAGCACCCTTTTCTCATCTGGACTGACCACCGTAACCTGGAGTATATTCGATCAGCTAAGAGACTGAATCCGCGTCAGGCAAGGTGGGCCATGTATTTCACCAGATTTCGTTTTACTATCTCGTATCGACCAGGTTCCCTGAATACTAAGGCCGACGCGCTGTCTCGCCTCTATGACTCAGAGGAGCGGTCCATCGATCCTACTCCCATCATTCCGGCGGCCAAGTTGGTGGCACCGATAGTATGGGAGGTGGACGCGGACATCGAGCGGGCGTTAAGGGAGGAACCTGCGCCTCCACAGTGCCCGGAGGGGCGTAGGTATGTACCGCTCGCTGTTCGTGATCAATTGATTCGATGGGCTCATGGTATACTCTCGTCGGGTCACCCGGGTATTTCGAGGACAGTGCGAGGTCTTAGGGGGAAGTACTGGTGGCCCACCTTGGAGAAGGATGTGCGATTCTATGTCTCTTCCTGTTCGGTGTGCGCTCAGAGTAAGGCTCCTAGGCACCTGCCTCGAGGGAAGTTACAACCCCTCCCCGTTCCACAACGGCCGTGGTCCCATCTTTCGGTAGATTTTCTGACTGACTTACCTCCATCTCAGGGGAACACTACGATCCTGGTCGTTGTGGATCGGTTCTCTAAGTCCTGCCGTCTTATCCCGTTGCCCGGTCTCCCTACGGCCCTGCAGACTGCGGAGGCATTATTTACCCATGTCTTCCGGCATTACGGGGTGCCCGAGGATATTGTTTCTGATCGGGGTCCCCAGTTCACTTCCAGAGTATGGAAGGCGTTTATGGAGCATTTGGGGGTCTCGGTCAGCCTTACATCGGGGTATCACCCGGAGAGTAATGGGCAGGTGGAGAGAGTGAACCAGGAGGTGGGTAGGTTTCTGCGGTCGTATTGCCAGGACCGGCCAGGGGAGTGGTCAAGATACATCCCTTGGGCAGAGATTGCTCAGAACTCACTAAGCCACTCCTCTACCAACATGTCACCATTTGAGTGTGTGTTGGGGTATCAGCCGGTTCTGGCACCATGGCATCAGAGTCAGACCGAGGCTCCTGCGGTGGAGGAGTGGGTACAGCGCTCTAAGGAGACTTGGAGAGCCGTCCAGGAGTCTCTGCGTCAGGCGAGTAGACGGCAGAAGAAGAGCGCTGACCGTCACCGCAGTGAGGCCCCCGTGTTTGCACCGGGGGATAGGGTCTGGCTCTCGACCCGAAACCTGCCCCTCCGCCTGCCCTGCCGGAAGCTGGGTCCGCAGTGTGTAGGGCCATTTAAAGTCCTGAGGAGAATAAATGAGGTGTGTTACCGATTGTTACTTCCTTCTTATTATCGTATTAACCCCTCATTTCATGTGTCTTTCCTCAGGCCGGTGGTAGCTGGTCCCATGCAAGAAGGTGAGGTGCCGGAGGTCCCTCCACCCCCTCTGGATATAGAGGGGTCCCCGGCGTACAGGATAAGGTCTATTCTGGATTCCAGACGTCGGGTGGGGGGCCTTCAGTACCTCGTGGACTGGGAGGGGTACGGTCCGGAGGAGAGGTGCTGGGTCCCGGTGGGGGATATATTGGATCCATCTATGCTGAGAGAGTTCCATCGCCTCCATCCGGATCGCCCTGCGCCTCGGCCCCCGGGTCGTCCTCGAGGCCGGCGTCGGCGCGCTGCGGGAGCTGCGCGTCAGGAGGGGGGTACTGTAACGAGTATTACCGAAGGTGGCCTTCCTTCCTGTTCGGGTGGCGCTCGGCGGTCGTCGTCGCCGGTCTACTAGCTGCCACCGATCCCTTTTTCCTTTTCGTTTGTTTTTGTCTAATTGATTTCACCTGTTTATTGTTTGGTTGTTAGGGTGGGGTTATTTAAGTTCGTTTAGCCCGTTTATGTTTGTGCGGGCTTGTTTCTCTGTTTTGTATGTTGAGGTTGCTATTTTTCATTGGGGTTTTCCACAGACTGAATTTATGTTTCCAGTTTTGGACTTTATTCAGGTTGGAGTTGTACGCCAATGTTTTTTTTGACGTTACCAGTTGTATTTCTGGTTGGACATTAAAAAGTGGTTTTTCCCGTTACCTTTGCTCTCTGCGCCTGACTCCTTACCTTTGTCCTCATCGAGCGTAACAACAAGAAAGAAAGACCCAGAGTTACCTCTGCTGCAGAGGATAAATTCATAAGAGTTACCAGTCTAAGATTGCAGCCCAAATAAATGCTTCACAGAGTTCAAGTGACAGGCACATGTCAACATCAACTGTTAACAGGAGACTGCTTGAATCAGGCTTTCATGGTCGAATTGCTGCAAAGAAACCACTACTAAAAGACACCAATAACAATAAGAGACTTGCTTGGGCCAAGAAACACGAGCAATAGACATTAGACCGGTGGAAATCTGTCCTTTGGTCTGATGAGTCCAACTTTGAGATTTTCCAACCGTCGTGTCTTTATGAGACACGGAGTAGGTAAATGAATGATCTCCGCATGTGTGGTTCCCACCATGAAGCATGGAGGAGGAGGTGTGATGGTGTAGGGGTGCTTTCTTTGCTGGTGACACTGTCTGTGATATATTAAAGAATTCAAAGCACACTTAACCAGCATGGCTACCACAGCATTCTGCAGCGATATGCCATCCCATCTGGTTTGCGCCTAGCAGGACTATCATTTGTTTTTCAACAGGACAATGACTCAAAACACACCTCCAGGCTCTGTAAGGGCTATTTGACCAAGACGGAGAGTGATGGTGCTGCATCAGATGACCTGGCCTCCACAATCACCCGTGCTCAACCCAATTGAAATGGTTTTGGATGAGTTGGACCACAGAGGGAAGGAAAAGCAGTCAACAAGTGCTCAGCATATGTAGGAACTCCTTCAAGACTGTTGGAAAAATATTCCTAATGAAGCTGGTTGAGATAATGCCAAGAGTGTGCAAAACCTGTCATCAAGGCAAAGGGTTGCTATTTTGAAGAATCTCAAATATAAAATATTTTGATTTGTTTAACACTTTTTTGGTTACTACGTGATTCCATTTGTGCTATTTCATAGTTCTGACTATTATTAGTCAGTTCTCAATATTATTCTACATTGTAGAAAATAGTTTAAAAAAAGAAAAACCCTTGAATGAGTAGGTGTCCAAACTTTTGAATGGCACTGTATATACAGTGAATTCGGGAAAGTATTCAGACCCCTTCCCTTTTTCCACATTGTGTTACATTACAGCCTTATTCTAAAATGTATTAAATTACATTTTTCCCTTATGAATCTACACACAATACCCCCTAATGATGAAATATTGCAAATAAAAAACAGAAATACCTTATTTAAATAAGTATTCAGACCCTGTGCTATGGGTCTCTAAATTGAGCTCAGGTGCAACCTGTTTCCGTTGATCATCCTTGAAAAGTTTCTATAACTTGATTGGAGTCCACCTGTGGTAAATTCGTTTGATTGGACATGATTTGGGAAGGCACACACCTGTCTATCTATATAAGGTCCCACACACAGTTGACAGTGCATGTCAGAGCAAAAATCAAGCCATGAGGTCGAAGGAATTGTCCGTAGAGCTCCGAGGCAGGATTGTGTCGAGGCACAGATCTGGGGAAGTGTACCAAAAAATGTCTGCAGCGTTGAAGGGCCCCAAGAACAAAGTGGCCTCCATCATTTTTAAATGGAAGAAGTTTGGAACCACCAAGACTCTTCCTAGAGCTGGCCGCCCGACCAAACTGAGCAATTGGGGGAGTACGGCCTTGGTCAGGGAGGTGACCAAGAACCCTATGGTCACTCTGACAGAGCTCCAGAGTTACTCTGTAGAGATAGGAGAAACTTCCAGAAGGACAACCATCTCTTAACCTCTCCACCAATCAGGCCTTTATGGTAGAGTGACCAGATGGAAGCCACTCCTCATTAAATGGTGGCCAAAAGGCACATAAAGGACTCAGACCATGAGGAACATTCTCTGGTCTGAAGAACTCTCTGGTCTGATGAAACCAAGATTGAACTCTTTGGCCACCAATGCCATGTGTCACGTCTGGAAGAAACCTGGCACCATCCCTACGGTGATGCATGGGGGTGGCAGCATCGTGCTGTGGGGATATTGTTCAGTGGCAGGGACTGGGAGACTAGTCAGTATCAAGGAAAAGATGAACGGAACAAAGTACAGAGAGATCCTTGATGAAAACCTGTTCCAGAGCGCTCAGGACCTCAGACTGGGGCAAGGGTTCATCTTCCAACAGGACAACGACCCTAAGCACATAGCCAAGACAATGCAGGAGTGACTTCGGGACATGTCTCTGAATGTCCTTGAGCGGCCCAGCCAGAGCCTGGACTTGAACCAGATCGAACATCTCTGGACCAGACAATAGCTGTGCAGCGAAGCTCCCCATCCAACCTGACAGAACTTGAGAGGATCTGCAGAGAGGAATGGGAGAAACTCCCTAAATACAGGTGTGCCAAGCTTGTAGCGTCATACCTAAGAAGACTCGAGGCTGTAATCGCTGCCAAAGGTGCTTCAACAAAGTACTGAGTAAAGGGTCTGAGTACTCATTCAAATGTGATTTCATTTTTTAAAATTCATTTGCACAAGTGTATTTAAACCTGTTTTTGCTCTGTCATTATGTTGTATTGTGTGTAGATTTTAAATCAATTTTAGAATAAGGTTGTAAAGTAAAAAAATGTGGAAAAGGTCAAGGGGTCAGAATACTTTCTGAATGCACTGTATAACTTGTATTTTAATGAGTCATTTTTAATCCGTTGACTTTTTGATACATAGAGATATATTATATCTTACAGCCTCATTATAAGACATTATAAAGGCTAATTCAGGCTTATTACAAGTTATAAAGCATTATACCGGCAGACTTTCTGTGAAGGTTTTCTTCCAGGGGTAAAGGAGAGGACCAAAATGCAGCGTAGCCAGTGCTCAACATGTTTAATTAAACAATAACCATGAACACTTAACAAATAACAAAATAACAAACCGTGAAAACCGAGACAGTCCTATCTGGTGCAGAACAAACACTGAGACAGGAAACAAACACCCACAAAACACCAGTGAAACCCTGGCTGCCTTAGTATGACTCTCAATCAGAGACAAACGATACACACCTGTCTCTAATTGAGAATCATACCAGGCCGAACACAAAACCCCACATAGAAATAGAAAATATAGACTGCCCACCCAACACTCACGCCCTGACCAATAAAGACATATAAAACAAGAGAAAACAGGTCAGGAACGTGACACTTTCAGTATTGTTACCAAGGTTCTCTCTCTCTCTCCCCCGTCAGTCTCCCTCTCTCTCTCTCTCTCTCTCCCCGTCAGTCACCCTCTCTCTCTCTCTCCCCGTCAGTCACCCTCTCTCTCTCCCCGTCAGTCTCCCTCTCTCTCTCTCTCCCCGTCAGTCATACTCTCTCTCTCTCTCTCCCCCTCAGTCACCCTCGCTCTCGCTCTCTCCCCGTCAGTCACCCTCTCTCTCTCTCTCCCCGTCAGTCTCCCTCTCTCTCTCTCTCTCCCCGTCAGTCACCCTCTCTCTCTCTCCCCATCAGTCACCCTCTCTCTCTCTCTCTCCCTGTCAGTCTCCCTCTCTCTCTCTCGCTCCCTGTCAGTCACTCTCTCTCTCTCTCTCCCCGTCAGTCACCCTCTCTCTCTCTCCCTGTCAGTCTCCCTCTCTCTCTCCCCCTCAGTCTCCCTCTCTCTCTCTCCCCCTCAGTCACCCTCGCTCTCGCTCTCTCCCCGTCAGTCACCCTCTCTCTCTCTCTCCCCGTCAGTCACCCTCTCTCTCTCTCTCCCCGTCAGTCTCCCTCTCTCTCTCTCTCTCCCCGTCAGTCACCCTCTCTCTCTCTCTCTCTCTCCCTGTCAGTCTCCCTCTCTCTCTCTCTCTCCCTGTCAGTCACTCTCTCTCTCTCTCCCCGTCAGTCACCCTCTCTCTCTCTCTCTCTCTCTCTCCCTGTCAGTCTCCCTCTCTCTCTCCCCCTCAGTCTCCCTCTCTCTCTCTCTCCCTCAGTCTCTCTCTCTCTCCCCCTCAGTCTCTCTCTCTCTCCCTCAGTTTTTCTCTCTCCCCCTCAGTCACCCTCTCTCTCTCTCTCCCCGTCAGTCTCCCTCTCTCTCTCTCTCCCTCTCTCTCTCCCTCTCTCTCTCTCTCCCCCTCAGTCTCTCTCTCTCTCTCCCTCAGTCTCTCTCTCTCTCTCCCCTCAGTCACCCTCTCTCTCTCTCCCCCCTCAGTCACCCTCTCTCTCTCTCTCCACCTAAGTCTCCCTCTCTCTCCCCCCTTCAGTCACCCTCTTTCTCTCTCTCCACCTCAGTCTCCCTCTTTCTCTCTCCCCCTCAGTCACCCTCTCTCTCTCTCCCCCTCAGTCACCCTCTCTCTCTCTCTCCACCTCAGTCTCCCTCTCTCTCTCTCCCCCTCAGTCACCCTCTCTCTCTCTCCCCCTCAGTCACCCTCTCTCTCTCTCCCCCTCAGTCTCCCTCTCTCTCTCTCTCTCTCTCTCTCTCTCTCTCTCTCTCTCTCTCTCTCTCCACCTCAGTCTCCCTCTCTCTCTCTCTCCACCTCAGTCTCCCTCTCTCTCTCTCTCCCCCTCAGTCACCCTCTCTCTCTCTCTCTTTTCTCTCAGTAATTTTCTTTCTCTCTATTACTGTTGTTCTGCTTTTCTTTCTCTCTGTCTCTCCCTCGTCCTCCTTCCTTTAGCCCTCTCTGAATGTGGAGGACACCAGTCCCTATGGATTTTGATGGATATACGTCCTATCTGATGATTTTCTAAGTGGATCCTCTCTTTCCCTCTACACGTGCACATGCACATAAACACACATATGCACACACATAGTCTTATACTCATATACCATAGACAGACACTCATGAGCGAGCATACACACATACACACACACAAATGTATGAGGATTCTTTCCTGCAATGGGTGTCTGGGTATGCCTGGTGTTTCTCATCCAACAGTTTATAAGACTTAAAATTGGATTTAATTTCTCTTTGATCATTTTTCATTCAAGGCCTTTTAACCTATTTGGTGCCTATTTTGTTGCATTCACCTTCCCTTGTGTTAAACAATGTGATCACTCACAGAAATATATACAATCGACCGAGAGCATCTCATTTATACGGGGTTGAATGCAGCTTGGATTCTCTGTGGGATTCTATCAAGATGTGTTTTTATTACACAACAGTATAGTCACCGCAACCTCGTACATGGTCATGGATACGTGGGGACTGTGGATATTCATTTCTTTCCACCCACGCTGTTTCACAGATCATAATGATGTCCAACCACTGGTTTTTAATTACACTAAGCTAGAATGAAGGACTTTGTTTTTTTCCTGTTCAGGTGAACAACGATTAGAAGGGGAAAATAAATAGTGCCCTTCCCTACTCTGCTTTGACCTCTGTTTGAAGCCCTGTTTGAAACCTATGTTTGAAGCCCTTACATGAAAATGACTCATGAAATAAAAACTCCTGATACACAATTTTTGATATACATCATGTCTAGTCTACATATCCAACTGATAATTCCTGTTGGCTGAAAAGTAGGACGTACTGCTGAAATAAGTCAATATTAAATGTAGACGGAAGGCGAGACACTTTCCACAGATAAAATACTCTATCCACTTTATTTCCTGGTACAGTCACAACAACTGGACCTTAATTAAATAAAGGTACAAATAAAAAAAAAATGTGTTTGTGAGAATGTCCCTTTTTCCATAGAGTGGACGATACAGATATTTTCATGAGAAGAGGGATTTTTCGGGATGTCTCCTGGTCTGAAAAACGATGCTGTAGTTCGGCCACCTTCCACCATAGAGGCGCATTGAGACGCAGCCCATGCAACAAAAAAATAAATATCTTTAGCTTAAACCGACAGATTTTGATAGGATTTTTAAAAATATGTTACTTAGATTGACGCACATTACATTAACATCTGACACCAGAGGGATGTGTTCTTGCAATTTGTAGTCTATGACATTTCATATGTAGATATGATAATTTATCACACAGTAGCTTGGATGTAGCGAACTACATTTTCAAAGTAACTTTAGTTAAGTAAACTATACGCTCCTTAATGGTAGATTTAGTGTCATTCTTTTGTTTTTTATCTTATGTTTGTTGGAAAGTAAATATTTGTTTTATATATATATATATATATATATATATATTTTTTTTTTTTCTTCCTGTAAAGCACATTGCGTTCATTCCATGTCTGAAATTTGCTGTATAAATAAAGCTTGATTTAATTTGATTAGTGTAGCATTAACTTCTCCCAGTGTGAGGTAGTTGGTAGCTTGGTAAACTATACTTTCAGAGTATCTTCCCCAACACTGTCATCTCCATTAGACTTATATAATCAACTGTCATCACACAGCAGAGGCCAAAGTACATCTGTGTCTCACAGTAATCATGTGACAATAGGGCCAATCACAATGTACATGACCATAAAGTGTTATTTGACTCCTCCCGCTGCCCATAGTCTTGGCTCAAGTATTGACCACCACAAGCATTTGATTGGGTATTTATTAACCAAAAGCACCAGATGGCTACACCTTGTTCTAACTAGGCAAGTCAGTTAAGAACAAATTCTTATTTACAATGACGGCCTAGGAACAGTGGGTTAACTGCCTTGTTCAGGGGCAGAAAGACAGATTTTTACCTAGTCAGCTCAGGGATTCAATCTAGCAACTTTCGGTTACTGGCCCAACACTCTAACCACTACATGCCACCCCACAATGGTATTCTACGTTTTTGCTCTACAACCCCCACAAGTGTTACGCCATCCTCTGAAGGTAACCAATACCGGTTTTAAAAATAGAATGAAAGTCTGCAGGTGGTTTTGGCCTAAATATGTCTAAATAAATAAATAAAGATATATTTCTTGAGCTTTCTTATATCTCCTAGATATAGGACAGACACTTCAAAACCTTATTCCTTATGGTTTATTGTTTGACTGTCTTTTTTGCCATTAATGAAGCTGATAAGCAATGCGTTTCTATAGGCTATAGTAGTAAAGGCCAGATTTAATATTTTATCTAATATATTTCTTTCTATTTTCTTTTATGATAACTAAATAGCGAAATTATCCATAGTATAACTATCTTAAAACAATTCCATATATCACATTTGAACAAGAAGCAACTGTGACAATATTGATCCTTATATATATTTAAAAAAACGTTCTTGTTGAGCAAAATCCACAATCCACAAACTCATGAACCATACATCAGATTCACTCCAGAACTTGTATTTAGACTCATGTACAATGTAGAAAATAGTAAAAATAAAGAAAAACCCTTGAATGAGTAGGTGTGTCCAAACTTTTGCCTGGTACTGTATATATATATATATATGTTTTATTGTCACATACACCAAATATGTGCAGTGAAATGTGTTGTTTTACAGGGTCAGCCATATTATTACGGTGCACCTGGAGCAAATTAGGAGTAAGTGCCTTGCTCAAGGGCACATCAACAGGTATTCAAACCAGTGACCTTCCGGTTACTGGCCTGACATACTAGGCTACATGCTGCCCTGTACTGCCACAACTTGCTGTGAGATATTAGCCAGTACAGGGGGACTTTATACATAGGGACCTAAGGGACCCTATTTATGGAAACAGCCTATTCCTCTTCCCCAAAACCTGATACAAATATTGGTATTCTTTCATAAAATAAATTGTTTTATTATATGATATACCATATTGTCCATTGACAGGCCAAATTCAGTAAATTGACAGGCCAAATTCAGTTCATTTTTTCTGCATATTTGTCTGAAACGGCTGACTTCCTTTGGCTACATTCCCTTTACTGCCCTGACATTCTTTTTTAGGTCATTGCAATGTGCGGAAACCTACGCTGTAATATTCAGAGGCTCATGTCATTTTCTTCTCTGAATTCGACATGTTTCGTTCTATATCCATGGGCTAGACTTGAGGAGAGGCGGGACTCTACAGCAGGGAAGGGCGTTCTTGCTGCGGTCAGACCCAGGCTCGTCACACAAGGGGTGGGTCATCCGGCGCAAAGGAAAACCCACCTTTTCATTGTTAGGGACAAGGTGGAATGTGTTGGTTTGATCTACAGCTCAGGCGGGGAATAGAGGGAAGAAACAACGAACGCAGTTAAGTTGGAAAAAAAGCCTTCTCCCGCTGGTCTACCAGAAATCTGTGAAATAACTTGTGTCTTTGGTTCAAACCTAGTCATCTAATCGGCACTAACCGAATGCATTTGGGGACAATCGCAGATTCTCTCATCGCAAGGTACGTGAACTAGCTATTGTTTTGATCAATGTAAAACTACACATATTACTACATGGAAACATTTAACTGTGCTAGGATGCTGTAACTTCCTGAGTTCGACACGGGCAGACTCCGAACTGCGGCAAGTTTTGACCCCTCCTCCCCCTGCTCCTCTTCTGCTGGCGCAGCCAAAAGGAAGCCTCCACGAAACACCAGACTGCGGGTAAAAACCTGGGCCACGTTCAGTAGGAAAACGGGGTCGAATGTTGCAGAAATAAATATAACTGACGTGATTCCATATTCATCAAGTCACATGTTTGTTCAGTGGTACATATTTCCATAGCCAGGTATTTGCATATTACTGTCTGAACTTTCTACAACGTTGTGTCCTGCTGAGCGGCCAGGTGGTTAAATTGTGTAACAGTTTGAAGTTTTCCTCGATCGTAACTCGCTAGTTGACTGTTTCAAAATATTACGAGTAGCTAGGCTACTGTTGCGTTCAGTGACGACGTAACGTTACCGCTATCTGGATGGAATGTTGGGGGTTTCTGAACAGGATATTTTATGTTTTCCTCGAGAACAATGTATCCGGATCGAACGATTTCTTGAAATTAATTCACCATTAACCACCCACCTTAACACAAATCGAAAAAGTCCACTTTTTTTCTTCGTCAACTACACAGTCCACTGTCACCTTAAATATTTAGTAGCCTAAAGTAGGCCGCTTTTTTAACAGGTCATCTGTCAAGGTAAATAACGATTGCAATGTTCTGAGCAAGATGGCAGTAAAAACCCTTTCTATATTGATACTTGACAGATACTATTTTAGCTGGCTCTCAAGTAGTCTGTGTTGACACAGCCATGGGTAATGTTCTTCAACTTGATCTCTATGGATAAATCATCAAATCCATTTAGGTCAATGCTGAAATTGTGAATACAGTAGGGAATGATCAGCCTGATACAATTGGAGATTGCCTTGATTGTTGGCATTATTTTTTTGCAAAGATCCACTTGACATGGGAAGGGAGTTTCCCCAAAGATAGCTATTTTTAATTTCACTGCACCAATATGGGAATTGGGCAGTGATACAGAAATCTGCAGGTCTCATCAAAGTGAACACCTAATGTCTGAGAATCCTTTTAACACAGTACATTTGGATGGTCAAGCTTGATTTGCCCTCATGTTGGTGCGAGCAAGCAGGCTAGGTATCTACAGCCAAATTACAGTGATCTTTGTTTGGTCAATAGCAACGTGATGTCAGAGTATGTGCATAGTTCAGCTTTCCCCAATTTTGGTCCCGCCCTGTTCACGCTCCCTCACCCATGTTTGCGTCTCCCAATAGTCCCCCGACTACTGTGCTTCAGATGTTGGCTCCGTTGTTTCATTGCCCCAATGTTCTAGGTGGATTTCCGGTGAAACGGCTGAGATCCACAAATCATGTTGGGGGTGACGAAACAACCATTGGGCGTGAGCATGGGCGAGAGAAGTGAACAGGGTGGAACCAAAATTGGGGAAAGCTGAACTTTATGCAAATACTCTGACATTGCTTTGCTTTGTTATTGACCAATCAAAACTCACTGTAGTTTCCAGCCCATACTGGATTGGCTGTTAATACCTAGCACTACCTAACGTGCTTGCTAGCACCAACATGAGGGCAACACAAGTGTGGCTATCTGAATTTTACACGTTACAAGGATCTCGGCTGTAAGAGGTATGTGTAATGGCAGGGGTGTGTGACTCAGTACCTGTGACAGTTTGTTGCTGTATGTGTACATGGACCACATACATAGCCCACATATAACAAGTGTCAAAGCAATGAGATGCAACACTGAGTCTGAACATCACATTTTATTGGTCACATGCTTGGTAAACAACAGGTGTAGACTAACAGTGAAATGCTTACTTACGGGCCCTTCCCAACAATACAGAGAGAGAAATAGAACGATAATAACCGCCTGGTATAGAGGTCGTGGATGGCAGGCAGCTCGTCCCCAGTGACATACTGAGCCATAGGCACTACCTTCTGTAGTGCCTTGCTGTCGGATGCCAAGCAGTTGCAATACCAAGCGGTGATCTAGCCAGTCAAGATGCTCTCTACGGTGCAGCTGTAGAACTTTTGGGGGGGTCTGAGAGCCCATGCCAAATCTTTTCAGCCTCCTGAAGAGGCGTTGTCGTGCCTTCTTCATGACTGTGTTGGTGTGTGTTGGTGTGTGTGGGTGAACAGGAGCAATGCTCCTCCAGCAGTAGCAGCAGCAGCAGTGTGGAGTAGTAATCTGTCAGGTTGGGCCCGTGGGATATAAATGGAACTAGGGAGAAAGATAGAGGGGACCTGTTTCAGACATGACGGCAAATCACTGCTGGCTTTCCAGTAAGTCCCAGAGCCAGCTACTAACTCTGCTACTGCTTCCACCCCTTCTGATGGTGGAAACACAAGTACAAGCTAGTTGGACTGTGAGATAGGCACAGCTGCATGCATTGGAGATTCACTATTTGTGCATACAGGGGAATAACCTATCCATTTCTGCCTTAGTAGGATTCAGAAGTACATAGTCATTAATATTGTCGATACAAGCTGCTTCCAGCCAAGGAAAAGGCCATTTTACGCCTTCGTGCCAAACCATTGAGAGGTTACAATGCCAAACAAAGCAAGCTCCACACTTGAATTGCAATCCCTTCATATCCTGTCTGTGCGAACATTGGCCAAGTGGACGTGTTGGCCCAGTGGAGAGTACAAAAACTAGAGTGCTGTCCTGTTCCACCTCCCATTTGGTCACTTCATGCCAGTCTACTGTAGCACACTTTACTTTCAACTTTGGCTGGTCACTTGGTAGGTCTCTGGTGTTTTTCCTTTGGGGTTATGTCACTCTTTCACTTTACTGCTTGATAGTGTACATTACGTTGTCTGAAGACTATTTTCAGAGGATTGGAATTGGAAGCCTTCACGGGTTCAAAAAGTTGGACCCGTTCAGAAATGGATCTGGTGCTTTCCCATCCGCAACCAATATGCATGAAAAAAATAAATTATATGGAGACCCGTTCCGAATGGTCCTGAGGACAACTAGACCCGTTCCTTATAGACCTGGTCAGATCCAGACCCGGTCCGATCCAAGTGTGTGGGGAAACAGTAGAAAAGTAACATTTTAAGATACGTTATTAACCGGAGCTGAAAAAGTGCGAGGGAGAGGAGGTAAAAAGAGGTGACGCTCTAGCAGGGGCCGTGCTTTGTGTGTAGGCTACTGTGAGCGAGTGACACGAGAACAGAGAGCAGGGAGGGAGAGACCGCAACCAACCAAGCCGACTCGTGCTATAGTAGACTAATATCTGCCATAGCTAGGCTATTTATCATTCAATATGAGTACTAGTACCTGTCTTGACTGCATTAAACCGGGAGAAGCTAGCTAGCTAGGCTAATTGAGGTTGCATGCTCTTTCTGGTCTTACACAGTTACGTTATATTCTGAATGAAGTTGTTTGTAACAATCTACTTCTTGGCTCTCGGTCGTTGTACCCTATCCTTCTCGTTTAACTTTTAATTCCGTCTTCCATTGATTAGATATCTCCTAACTTTTGACCCACACTGAGGCTCTTTGACTGTAGCCTATTGCCGCTTTGATGACTTATGATATGCCAACAACAAGCTACATGTGCCCTTCTCGTAAAAATGTCTCGCTCTCCCCTGCAGCAGTCATGTTTGGATCTACAGTATATAGATCCTTCCAGAGAAGTCAGTTAAAATTACACATACCCATGACAATCATATCAGATCCGACCTGCCCGGTCCCCAATCGGATCTCGGGTATCTGGGTACAGGTGGATCTGTGAACGCCTCTAATTGGAATCGTGTAGACAATGTAGGAGTGCCTGTGAACTTAGCCATTCCAAATTGACTTTTTATGATCAAGAGTGAAAGCAAGCAAAGGCGCAGTGTTCGTTCAGGCCCCAAAGTAATAATCCCCCCCCTCTCTCTTTTTACGACCTGAGTTTACACATGATTAATTTTCCACTCGAAGGAAGCATGCAATGAAATGGCATCTGCTGCCTTTGGCTGAAACCAAAGTGTAATCATTATGGGTGTCCAATAAGTGTAAATATCAGAGTTACTAGCTGGACCTGAGGATTACAGAGTGGCTAAATGACTAGTCGTCATTTAAATGGAAAATTAAAGATTAAATGGAAAATGTTGGTTTTTAAACTACCGGGGAGGTCAAGTGTTCTGGTGTTGGTGTATTTCTTAGAACTGTAATGGTCTATAGCCCTAGATTATACATGTCTGAAAATTGTATTTTAGTGAAAATACTTTCAGTTTTCCGGGATAGCAAAGTCAACGATGTAGAGTATGATGTTCCAGGTTTCTTTAATAAGGACCTCGTTGAAATAGCGCAGATGAGTACTATTGCGTTTAGTGAAGCACACAGCCCACATTTATTGTGATAATGAAATAATGGTCCGAGTATCCAGGACAGTGACTCGTGTTGATGCTACGCAGGTCAGATGGACACTGCTGCCTGAGCGCCGGCAAACGGTATGTACTATAGGAGAGTTCTAAATGCTTCTATGGAGTCTGCTAACACTAGCTTTGCCTTTTTGAGTTGTGTTTATTGGTGTTTTTTCCCAATGCTGCCGTTATGTTTAAGACCCTGCAAAATGTTAGTGGTCCTCAACCCTTTTCCCCAACTGTGCTTTTATCAGCGGTGGGTGACGGTCTTGTCTCTGTCATTTCAGCTGGAGTTCAAACCAATTGTCCGCTGCCTGTACTTTCTTGCAGCACCACTGATCTGATATCAGTAAACCGTTCCCAGTTCACGCTGTTCATGCTGTTCACTCATTAAAGAACGGCCTTTGACCTACTGAAGAAGATCTGTTGTCACTCCAAAGACGTCAGCTAGGGCAAAACCAGGCTATATTTATCCCGTACAGAGCAAAAGTATATTCCTGTGTAGGGCAGGGTGCCTTTGGCAAAGGCAAGACTTATTTAGAAGAATATTTTTCTTACTATGTGTTCTTGTTACCAAACAAACCTGGTTTTGTGTTATTTTAATGTTAAATTCCATTTCCACTACAACACAATGAACTAGCCTTTGGGCACTGAAACCCTAGCCCACATCCGCAAAATTTTGAGCGTCCATAGAGTCGTGCAAAATACTTCAGCTATCAGGTATTTGTTCCCTTCTCCAGGTGCACAGGAGTAATTTGTCATTTGAGGAACACACAATTAAGCTATGGCTGAATAAATCTCTACTGTCACTGTTGTTATGCTGTAAGCATGGGTGGGCGTCTCCAGTAGAGCAGGGCACTGTATGGTAAAGCCCGGGGGTAACTTAAGTTCCACTTGGTGTTTGTCTGTGCGTGTTCATGTTTGCCTCCTGAACTTTAAATGTTGGTTTGGGTATGCCACAAGCGGGCGGATAGTGTGTGTTGGCAGGAAGATGACGGGTACAGTCGAAGTGTCCAACATGATTGGGTCTTGAGTGGCTTTGCCTTGGTCCTTTTTACCAGTGTCTCGTTTTGACCTCGTTAGTGTCAAAGGGCGTAAATGGGCAGCTCATTGTTGGATGCTTCGATTGGATCTGGCAATCGGAGCGAAGAGTGGCGTTTCCTTGGTCTGCTTTGTTGGAGCATGTGGCTTTGTGACGGCATCCTTCATGTTATCAATGGGATGTGCCTCAGATCGTCCTTTAGGATACTGTCAGTATAGTTGGCTTTCTGGCATCACAAGGATCATGATGATCTGACAACTTGATCAATGAACCCGTTTCTCAATGTATAGTCCTTGGTCCTGGAATTCTACTGGATGAGAACTATTACTAAGTCAAATTGTTTGTATACTGTTCTTTCTTACTGTAGTGACAAGTAAGCAACCCAGTATGTTACCAAGCTTTGGCGGACAACTGTTGTCTTTCCTTATAATTATGAAAAACCTAATGTCTCAAAGGCTATATTTTTCTGTGCCCAATTGTAGTAGTAAATATTCTTGTAGGTGATGAGCAGTGGGCTGGCTGGCTCAGCTAAATAACTCTTAGCATTAGCTGGCTGTTGATAAATTTACCTACACCTCTTTCCGAGAGGGAAGATAGAAACAAAATTCCTGAGTCATGAAATACTTAATTTGTGTGAACTTTGTAGCCTTTGTTTCCAGACCTCAAGACAGTGCACTTGGGAAAGTCTCTCCATGGCAGCCAAGTTTGTATTGTGAATTGCTATGAGCTTGGACGCTTTTGACAGATCCGTTAAAGAGTGTTAGAGGCAAGGAGGTGTGCCGGTGAAGGGACGTGTAGGAAAATATGAGCATTTGGTCAGAACAGAGACCATTAAAAAGACCATTCTGGATGATTTACCCATAAGGTCCACTATCTCTAGACCTATTGTCGCTTGCTCTTGTCTCTACCTCACTTGTCTCATACTGTTTAAAAAATATATATATATTTTTAGATCATTCAGGTTTGTAATGCAAGCTTTATTAAGTCCTCCATTTTGGGCAGCACAAGTAGGCTACAGAGGTGATTAAAACACATTGCTTCAGATTAGAGGTCGACCGATTAATCGGCATGGCTGATTTAATTAGGGCCGATTTTCAAGTTTTCATAACAATCGGTAATCAGCATTTTTGGACGCCGATTACATTGCATTCCATGAGAACTGCGTGGCAGGCTGACCACCTGTTACGTGAGTGCAGCAAGGAGCCAAAGTAAGTGGCTAGCTAGCATTAAACTTATCTTATAAAAAACAATCAATCTTCACATAATCACTAGTAAACTATACATGGTTGGTGATATTACTAGGTTAACTAGCTTGTCCTGCGTTGCATATAATCAATGCGGTGCCTGTTAATTTATCATTGACTCACAGTCTACTTCGCCAAACGGGGGGTGATTTAACAAAAGCGCATTTGCAAAAAAGCACAATTGTTGAACGAATGTACCTAACCATAAACATCAACGCCTTTCTTAAAATCAATACACAGAAGTATATATTTTTAAACCTGAATATTTAGTTAAAAGAAATTCATGTTAGCAAGCAATATTAACTAGGGAAACTGTCATTTCTCTTGCGTTCATTGCACGCTGTCAGGGTATATGCAACAGTTTGGGCCGCCTGGCTTGTTGCGAATTGATTTGCCAGAATTTTACATAATTATGACATAACATTGAAGGTTGTGCAATGTAACAGCAATATTTAGACTTAGGGTTGCCGCCCGTTCGATAAAATACGGAACGGTTCTGTATTTCACTGAAAGAATAAATGTTTTGTTTTTGAAATTATAGTTTCCGGATTTTACCATATTAATGACCAAAGGCTCCTATTTCTGTGTTATTGTATTATTATTAAGTCTATGATTTGATAGAGCGGTCTGCCTGTGCGGTGGTAGGCGGCAGCAGGCTCGTAAGCATTCATTCAAACAGCGCTTTCCTGCATTTGCCAGCAGCTCTTCAAGCATTGTGCTGTTTATGACTTCAAGCCTATCAACTCCCAAGATTAGGCTGGCAGTACTATAGTGCCTAGAAGAACATCCAATAGTCAAAGGTATATGAAATACAAATGGTATAGAGATAAATAGTTCTATAATTCCTATAATAACTACAACCTAAAACTTGTTACCTGGGAATATTGAAGACTCATGTTAAAAGGAACCACCAGCTTTCATATGTTCTCATGTTCTGAGCAAAGGAACGTAAACGGTAGCTTTTTTACATGGCACATATTGCATTTTTACTTTCTTCTCCAACACTTTGTTTTTGCATTATTTAAACCAAATTGAACATGTTTCATTATTTATTTGAGATGGAATTGATTTTATTGATGTATTATATTAAAGTTAAAATAAGTGTTCATTCAGTATTGTTGTAATTGTCATTATTACAAATGTGTGTGTGTATACATACATACATACATACATACATACATACATACATACATTTGTAATAATGACAATTACAACAATACTGAATGAACACTTATTTTAACTTTAACTATATATATATATTCCAGGGGTTCATAGGGTCCTCTCCAGACCAGTTCCAGGGGTATTTTTGGAAATTAATGAAATGAGAGATCTGAAGTGCTTACCCTTAAAAGGGATGTCTGGGTCAGGGTGGAAACTTGTGTTGTGTTTAACATCGTGTGTGTGGTACCAGTGTTGAGAACACTGGAATGTCGTGGGTTAGTGGGCTGGAAAGAGTGGGAGTGGGGGGGGGGGGGGGGCACGTTCAGAAAAGGGAGAAATATTTGGCATTTTTCAGAATCCATTCCAGTTTGGTTCAAGGTGCGTTCTTCATGTGGGAAAATGACTAGTGAGGAAGGTGAACATCGGACTCTAATTCACAGGATATCTCGTCTATCCACAGCAAATTCTTATTACAGGACTGTACCTGTCTACATTACATAACCTGTTTTTGAATGATCGTCTCAAATGACTTCATGTAACACACTCACTGGTACTTTGCACAGTAGGCCTATCTCTGAAGTCAAAAGTATCTCAAAATCCTTTAACTTTTACCCCTGAGTATTCCATTTCAAATCCAGTCAATTCAGAAAAGTAAACCCAATTCCACATTTTCCTCTTTGAAAAGCATTGAAAGAGAATTGGAGTTGGAATTTCATTCTACTTCCTGAATTGAAATGGATCTGACTCCAACCCAGCCGTGCATTTTACAGCCGTTTTATACTCGGACCGTTGTACTACTTTGAGTATTGTAATGGGTCTTTCATGGTAGTTGAGCTAGACACATTTTCCTAAGCATATTTTTCTTCACTCGCAGGATTTAAGATGGGCCTCTTATTTTCTGTTGCTTTTTCGGTCGAGACGGTCCTCTGTTTTTAGTTCTCTAGGCCTGTGGTTGGCAGATGGCCGGTTGGTCCAACCTGGCCTCGCCAGCATACCACAAGCTACAGGAGTTCATCCCAAGGGCTCTGGTTGACATTTGGTCTCCCAGAGCGCTAGCTTGTTGCTGTTCTAGGAACTCTGAGATGAGAAGACGTTGACAGCAAATGTGTGGTTGACAGACTTTGCCAGAGGTGTCTCTCGTACTCACACTTCAAAGTGTGTGAGGGGAGGATGGATGATGATGAATAGGGAGAGACATTTGTAAAATGTGTAATTTTCTATTCTTGGCAGTTCCTTCTAACTCGTAACTAGCCTTGCTGCTATGTTTTGTGTTTTACTTCTTAACCAGAGAGAAAGAGGGAGTGTTTGAGTGCGAAAGAGAGGGTATGGGGGAGGAACCGCAGGCTGCTTGTTAAACATGACCTCTAGAAGGATCGGGAGCTGTGATTAGCGTATTTGGTGTCAGTGAGAGGGCATCTAGGCAACAACCTGGAGCACCTAGCAACCAAACCCACCTCATTTGTTCAGAGAGTGACAGCCCTGCCTGCTGTAGCCAATTATGCCATAAGTATAATCTAGTAATTTATTTTTGAGGTAAGCCAACATAAGCACCAGGCATAAGACTACTGTAACCTAACTGTCCTGGGCCAGTATCCACAAAGCATCTCAACAGGAGTGCTTATCTAGGATCTGTCCATATAATCTTATTAATCTAATAGGTTAAACTGATCCTAGATCAGCACTCCTACTCTGAGACTGTTTGTGAATACAGGCCCTGATCTTACACTAGGAGTGTGAACATTTTAAACAGTAAAATCTTTTAACGAAATTGGGACGTTAAGCTTAAGAAAAAATCCCTAACCGAAAAACTATTTTTTCTTCTTACGTGTTTTTAAATTTTTTATCACAGTGCAGTTATCACAAAACTACCACTAAAAGGGCCTGATCATCATAAAGGGAAAAATGTAAATTCAACAAATACCTAACGCAACAATGCTGTAATGTTAGGAGATATGGATCTCTCAAATGATTTGCCACAGATGTAAAGCACTCCACCTCATCGTAGTTAAGTTTGAAAAATTGCGCTGAAAGGCAAGCTGTCAAACTACCATTAATAAGTGACAAGTGGCTCGCTGTTTATCAGTGCCGTGCCCAACATCCTTAACTAGCTAGTTGAAATTCCATCCCTGTGTTTATCAGTAACGCAGGCTACAACAAGCTAAATCAGCTGATTTTAAATCACTAGCGACCAATATACTTGCACATAATTTGTGCAGGAGTCAGGCCTGGAATTTCATGATGTTAGGGGCAAGGCCATTTGGTCCCAATCTGGTGAGGTGCCCAATCTGCCAGCGCGCCAAGCCATTAACTAAAATAGCCAATTGCAAAAAACCTAGCTATTCTGTTAAGAAAAATGTGTATGTAAATGTACATAAAATAATTAGCCGACTTTTTACTTTTTATTGTTCTGTTTTTTCCTCTTATGTTTGTTTTTATTTTCATAGTTTTTTAAAATGTTTTTTTTTCCTGTGAAGCACATTGTGCTGCAATCCATGTCTGAAATGTGCTGTATAAATAAAGCTTGATTTGACTTTAGTGTAGGTGATAGCCTGTGTGTATTGGCTACAGTCGGTCATGTACAGACCGATGCTGACAGGAGGGAGGCGCCAGAAAATGTAGCCAAACCGCACCACAACATCACCCACCTTGCAATCTGAGCGGAGGTGGTCAATATTTTTAAACTATTTAACCATAAACGCAATTGTTTAAAATCTGGATGTTTTTATTTATTTATGAGGCATGTCTTACCATGTTCTGACCATAGGATTGTTTTATAAACACTTCCTCATATGCCATTGAAACCAGTATTTCTCTCGTGTTCTTAACTTTCTTTTGTTTTACAGCAGCCAAAGACACAATCCTAGTCATATTAGCATTTTGGAACATTCCTGTTTATAGCCTTACTGCCGTGTGCATATTGCTGTGCTTATAATGTGAAGAAATAGCCTAATAGTTTATCAACATTTTAAGCTAAACTTTCTGATCTGTTGCATCAGCCTCATTGCTTTTAAAAGGTGTTTTAATTTACTGTCGTTGTGGGGCGATATATCCCAAATGAATACAACTGTCCCGGAGTCTGTTTTTGGAAGATTTATTTCTGGCACAGAAGGACAAGCTGACCAATAGAGTAGGTCAACTTTTGTAATATGGAGGAAAGTAGATTGACATAAGCTAGTGCTGTTGCTGTTCGTTACTCATCTTGTTGGCTGACAAAGTAAATGTGGACAGTCCTTCTACCATCTCCAATATGCTCCTTGGAAGTCAATGTGCACTGTTGCTTCCCCGATGTCTGTCTTCACTAGTTGCCTACTTCCAAGTTGTGATTCCTGTGAAAAGGGCACAATCACGTGACGGTCACTGGCTAATAAGAATTGCGATATCTGAGAGAGCCATGTGAGTGAGAGGTGCTTTGGAGCAGGGCGATTTGGCAGCCTGGAGTAGGGAATTATAATTATTATATTCAGGCCTGGATTTTTGTTGTTGTGGGCATTACGTCCACACTAGGGGGCATCGACGGCCATGGCAATTCGAGGCCTGGCGGAAGTAGAAATGTATATATTTTTTTGTTACCGATTTCTCACTGTCTATTTCTGCCCCAGTGCCCGTGTTTCATAGAGTCAAGTCAGGGGCGCGGGAGACGGTGTTTCATAGAGCGAGTCATGTACGAGACGGGGGCGCGGGAGACCGTGTTTCATAGAGCGAGTCATGTACGAGACGGGGGCGCGGGAGACCGTGTTTCATAGAGCGGGTCATGTACGAGACGGGGGCGCGGGAGACCGTGTTTCATAGAGCGGGTCATGTACGAGACGGGGGCGCGGGAGACCGTGTTTCATAGAGCGGGTCATGTACGAGACGGGGGCGCGGGAGACCGGGTTTCATAGAGCGGGTCATGTACGAGACGGGGGCGCGGGAGACTGTGTTTCATAGACCAGGTCATGTACGAGACGGGGGCGCGGGAGACTGTGTTTCATAGAGCGAGTCATGTACGAGACGGGGGCGTGGGAGACCGTGTTTCATAGAGCGGGTCATGTACGAGACGGGGGCGCGGGAGACCGTGTTTCATAGAGCAGGTCATGTACGAGACCGGGGCGCGGGAGACCGTGTTTCATAGAGCAGGTCATGTACGAGACGGGGGCGCGGGAGACCGGGTTTCATAGAGCAGGTCATGTACGAGACGGGGGCGCGGGAGGCCGTGTTTCATAGAGCAGGTCATGTACGAGACGGGGGCGCGGGAGACCGTGTTTCATAGAGCAGGTCATGTACGAGATGGGGGCGCGGGAGGCCGTGTTTCATAGAGCAGGTCATGTACGAGACGGGGGCGCGGAAGACTGTGCTGGCGAATAGATCTAGAATTTTGGAATATTGATAAACTGCAGTTTGGACGTCAAGTGCGCATCGTCTCAATGCTAATTTTAGCCAAAACACTTGCAAACTAGAGTGATCACTATCGAACAGAAGAGCAAGTGGACACTCGATAAAGGACTTTAGGGGCCAGGTGTTCAGTAATGAGATTCAGCCTATGACTGCGGTAAATAGAACTTAATTCGCCCCTTAGTGGTCATACGCAGTAGGACCATACTCTGCATTGTGAATTCACATAGAATTTCTAACGGAAAAACTGTTAAATTTTTTTATGGTTTTTAAACAGCATGAAAAATTGTCCATTTTTCACATCCCTATTTTACAGCCACTCTCCCTCTGGCCCACTCTCTGTTATCAGACCGAAGGGAGAGGGGGAGGGAGAGACCTGCTGGACTACATGTGAATGAGTCCTCACTGAGTGATGTCACTCGGACCCTGAGATAACAGTCTCTGTCTAGCCTTGGTATCTATGAGTGGGGGCGTTGGAGTTTTATGACCCGTTGGCTCACATTGCTGTGGCAACCACCCGGCATGTTTTACACATCCCACTCTGGCCCCCTCTCTCGGTGTCTGACGGGCGACTATAACGCATGCGTGTGAAAGAGAGGGAACGCTCCTGGATGGCTGCTTAGCCTTTCTGAATGACAGATAGCTCGCCTCCTTTCTGGTCTGCCCCCGCAGATGGAGGGAGAGAACAAGAGGAAGGGGAACGAGGAGGAGGGTGAGAAAGAGAGAGGGATGACAGACACCTGTATCAACATCTCTGCTGATTCACAACTAAGTTTCTAAATTGCACCTTGTGTATTCTGCTATTCTAACTCTCCACTGTAAGTTGAGTCCCTGACTGAGTTCCTAAAAATACATTAACATTTTAAAAAATGACCGAGGTCTGGACCTTGGTGTTCTCATGTGTAGGTCTGGCCCTGCACGCAGGTACTGTGGTCTGTGTGCTGGTTGCCTGGAAGTGAGTGTGGGGCAGTAAGTAACATAACACTGAGAAAGCACAGGGGTAATTCCATGGTAACAGAGTGATGCTGAGACAAAAACCTAAGTTAAACAAAGCATACAACTTTATGCACAAGGACCACTTTTAACAGTTTCCACCGAAAAGGAAGGAAGTGTTTATAAAACAATCCCCTTAACAATCCTATGGTCGGAACACGGTAAGACATGCCTCATAAATAAATAAAAACATCCAGATTTTAAACAATTGCGTTGATGGTTAAAAAAATGTACAAAAACACATTTACTTGAACAGAGCATATGCAATGTTTGGTAACAATGACGGCACCAACAGCACCAAACTTTACGTCTGCACTGTTCTTCAAGTAGATGTGTTTTTGTAAAATCTTTGGTGGAAATTTACCTTTGCAATCATCAGTTTTTGTTTGACATATACAGTACCAGTCAGAAGTTTGGACACACCTACTCATTCAAGGATTTTTCTTTATTTTTATTATTTTATTCATTGTAGAATTATAGTGAAGACATCAAAACTATGAAATATTGCATATGGAATCATGTAGTAACCAAAAAAAAGTGTTAAACTGTTGGAAAAGCATTCCAGGTGAAGCTGGACGAGAGAATAACAAGAGTGTGCAAAGCTGTCATCAAGGCAAAGTAGGCTACTTTGAAGAATATTAAATGTATTTTGATGTGTTTAACATGATTCCATAAGTGTTATTTCATAGTTTTGATGTCTTCACTATTATTCTACAATGTAGAACATAGTAAAACCCTTGAATGAGTAGGTGTCCAAACTTTTTGACTGTTACTGTACATTTTTAAAGTGAAAAATCAGTCTCAGCATCACTCCGTTACCATGGAATTGCCCGCAGCACCTTCAAAGATTGAATAGGATCTTCCATCTCTTCCCCTGTCATTTGTAATACTCCCACTCTAAAACCAACTTTTTATTCTAGTCTGGATGTGAATGGCCTAAAACTAGCTTTGAGTGATTGTGTCAATTATGTTTACTGTTGACTCTGGGCGTGCTTCTGTAATTCTATGTGGATAATTGCTATGGGCCTGTATTTCTGTCGATCTCCCTTCTGCACTGTACTGTAGAGCATACATGTGGAATCACTGCTCCCCTATGCCATCTCTCCCGTCGCTCTCCTCCTGTGTCCTAAGCCTAGGATCTAACAGGCGGCTTCCAAAACAAAATGATTTTTCTTGTGATCAGAAAATATACATGATCTCAGGGTGACGAATGTTTAGATGCTAGGCTTCTCTTTCCTCCCCCCTCTGAGTCTACTCTATTTTCTTCTGATGCTACCAAAAAAGTGACGACTTTACTATTTTACTTTCCGTAATCATATGTGCTAACATGTCTGTTTTGTCAGTGTAATTTTTCAAACTCCATCAGCTCTTTGAAAAGGGGCAGTGTGTAACGAGTGGGTTGGGTGTCTCCCCCCCCCCCCCCACGAGCCAGCCGGTTGCTTTTGGAACTCCTCATGCTAGCAGTCTCGTGACGCAAAATAGCTGTAAAAATAGAAATGTTTGAAGAATTTGGAAGCCTCGTTTCAAGTCGCTAGGTCCCGTGTGACTGCTGTATCCAGGCGTTGGGGGGGATAGAAATAGGGTCGTCCTCGCGGTTTGATCCGTTCTCTCTAACCTCTCTGGTTGGAATGCCGTGTTGTCTTTGGCCTGGTCTAGCGAAGGAGTCTGCTGAGGAGACACACACACACACACACACACACACACACACACGGCCCATGCGCGAGGCATCGTCGTCCTGCCATCTGGAAGGCCCTCGTGCAGCCTCATTTATACCCGTCCTTCCTTCCCTTATTTTTCCATGCCCATCGCTAGGTCACATCACGGCACATATGCTGTTTTAGGTTCCATGTTAAGCTTCCAATGTCCCACTTAACCCAGAGTTAAGTGTGACATCTCTGTTTATAGGGCTGGTTGCCCGGATACAGATTAAGCATTTATCCTGGACTAAAAAGGACATTTAACTGGAGAATCCCATCGAGTTGCGATTGTGTGTTTTCTTCAGTCGTCTTGCTAGTAGGTTTGAAATGCTTACCAATCACCGTTTTCCCTGAACAGTAGGCAACTTTCAACCTGTCACAAGGTGATTTACTCTCGTTATGTAAGCATTTCGTTAGATGTATATCATGCATGTCCCGTACGACTAATAAAACTTTGAACCTTTTATTGGACCTGCATACAGCCATAATAGGATAAGTAAGGCACTTCCTTGTCTGGCGTTCCTGGCTCTCCCTCCCTCCCTGCCTGCCTCGGTGACATGGGCCTTCCTTTGTCCTGAGTAATAAGGCTACAGGAAGAGCTGGCTACCGCGTCAGCTTGCTCCACAGGACTCCTTCACTCCTAGACCTGACTAGCTCATTTGTGTTCTGGAATACTCTGCATTTTTTTTTAGGATCCAACATTCTGACGTTTTTTTTTTTTTATTCTTCTCGTGTGTCTGGATTTATTTGTCTAGCTAAGCTGGCCCTCCTCCCCTTTGCTGTGAACTGAACAATGCCCTGTCATGGTTCTACACCTTGGGTTCAGTTACTTGATTGAGCCACAGTTTTCTCATTTTCTGACTGGCATGCGGCTTCACTCAGCATCCTCGGGTCCTTCCCTCCCCACTGACAGACGTCAGCCATTTTACTGTGTTGGTGCTCTTGATGACTTTGATAAACATGTCTCTAAGTGCCAGATGTAAGTTTCCCCCTCCCTGGTCAAACAAGGGCACAACAGTGACTGTGATGGTGCCAAGGGCCAAGAAAATCCTTCGCCCACCTACTTGGACCGACCAACTCATTGTAATTCTCCCTTTTTCACAATCTCCCTTCATTTCCCTTTCTCCTCCCCTCATGCTGGTCTGAGGATGGGTGTGGATAGGTGGGCCCCAGCGTCGGCCATGAAGAATGCAGTTAAAGTCCTGTTTTATCTGCTCTCCCTCCGAGCTGGAGGTCTAAAGCATCTGGCCCCTCCGACATGCCAAACACAAAAGCCCTGAATGGGCAGCAGACCTTATAAGGAAGCAATACGAATTAATTCAAGTCCAAGAAATACCTTTTTTACCCAAGTGAGTCACCTTATTGTGTGGGCTGGCCTGGGGAATGTTCTGTAACTATTTTAAAAGGACGAGGAGCAGCAATAGTAGGAGGCTTAGTATTACTGCTTTTTGTGATAACGATGACAGTTGTCTAGTAACTGTACATCGTTTTGCTGTTTTTACTCTCTTCCTTCCATTCTGGGGTGTACAGTGCGGAACAAATGCCGGTTGAGAAAGGAAAAAATGACTTATGGGTATACTTCAGGATTTTGGCAATGAGATCCATACTGGATGCAGATTTTTTCATTTTTAAATGGTATCCACGAGTTCATCTCACTCTGGGGAAGTAGATACAATCCTGAAGTATCCCTTAAAGATGTCCTCCTGCTATTTTTGAGCTTTTACTTTTGAAAAGCAATATCCCAAGTATAAAAAAATAAAAAATAAAAAAGCACACACACTAAAAGGTAAAAAGCATATGTTTTGCGGAACTGCAAACTTCAAGGAGTGGGTCTAATGGGAATCCGTGATGTCACCGGCCTCCCCCCTTGCTTCAGGAAGAATAGAGGAACAATGAGAACAGAAGAGGAAAGCCTCCCCACTTGTGCTTTGTCATGACTGACTTAAAAAAAGTAAAGCGGGTGTTAAATGAGGTGAAAAGGAGACTGGAGTGCCACGTTAAGGTTGCTTTTCATCTTGGGATAAAATATTATAATACATCAAATCAGTTTATTGGTGGCATGGTAATACATACACAGATTTGCAGATGTTATCGCGGGTGCAGCGAAATGCTTGTTTTTCTAGCTATAGAATGATGAATTTACACAAGAAATGCTTGAAATGATATGTACAGCAGTAGATATATTAGTGAGCTATGTTTAATCCAGTGTATAAATATGCTATGTGTATTAACCGTAACTAAAATGCAATGTACAGTAGTATAAATATTAGAATGAGCCATGTAGTATACAGAGCATTCGGAAAGGTTTCAGACCACTTTTTTCACATTTTGTTACATTTAAAGCCGTATTATATATATTTTTTTTAATTGTCCCCCCCTTCATCAATCTACACGCAATACCCCATAATGAGAATGGAAAAACAGTTTTTGTTAGACATGTATTTAAAAAAAAATATATATATATATATAATCACATTTTACATAATTGCACCTTTTGGCTGCAATTACAGCCTCGAGTCTTTTTGGTTATGCTGCTACAAGCTTGACACACCTGTATTTGGGGAGTTTCTCCCATTCTTCTCTGCAGATCCTCTCAAGCTCTGTCAGGTTGGATGGGGAGCGTCTCTGCACAACTATTTCCAGGTCTCTCCAGAGATGTTCAATTGGGTTCAATTCCGGGCTCTGGCTGGTTTGCCGCAACAAGGGTTTCATCTTCCGTTTCAGTCAACCAAGACTACAGCAGCCAATCAGAGCCATGTTCTACCTCATGCTTCCCACACCTGTTGTTGGCGGTTCTCCCAAGTGATGTTGCGAGTAGTTTTGTTCATTAGCGGGGGGAAATTAACTGAGATTAAGAAAATGAAGTCCCAGAAATGCAAGAACAATTACTGCCAAAGAAAGATGCTGTGTCTGTTGTTTGGGCTTATGTTGGTTTTAAACCTAGTGATATCGAGCAGAGTGAGGCGGTGTGCTTGAACTGTTGCAAAACTATAACAACCACTTGCAGTAACACAAGCAACTTATTCTACCACTTGAAACACAGGCATGTAAATACAGCATGACGAATGCATGGCGAAGAAAAATGAGGCATAGGCCAACAAGTGTCATGATGAGCAAAGCCCAGGCAACAATCTGTTACGGAATCGTTTGCACACACAACTCCCTATGCAACCCACTCACCGACAGAATGAAATAACAAGTAACATGGCCCTAAATTCAACAGTTGAACAAAGTAGGTTCCGAAGATGCTCCCTTTTTCACCACACTGTCTGTGTAAAGGGACCATTTCAGGTCAGCAGTGATTTGCACGCTGAGAAACTTTTCACCCTCTCCACTGGGGCCCCATCGATGTGGATTTGGGCATGCTGTCTCCTGTAGTCCACGATCAGCTCTTTCATTTTGTTGACGTTGAGTGAGAGGGTATTTTCTTGGGACCACTCTGCCAAGGCACTCCGCCCCTCCGTGTAGACTGTCTTCGTTGTTGGTAATTAGGCCTACCACTGTTGTTGTCAGCAAACTTGATGAATAAGTTAGAGACGTGCGTGGCACCACAGTCATGGGTGAACAGGGAGTATAGGAGGGGACTGAGCACGGACCCTTGTGGGGCCCCCATCTTGAGATCAGCGTTGGGGAGGTGTTGCTTACCTTCCTCTTGGGGTCGTCCCATCAGGAAGTCCAGGACCCAGTTGCACAGCAAGATGTTCAGGCCCTAAGCTTAGTGATGAGCTTGGAGGGCACTATGGTGTTGAAGGCTGAGCTGTAGTCAATGAACAGCATTCTTACATAGGTATTTCTCTTGTCTAGGTGGGATTGTGCAATGGCGATTGCGTCGTCCGTGGATCTGTTGGAGCTGTATGAAAATTGTAGTGGGTCTAGGGTGTAAGGTGGTAATATGGTCCTTAATTAGCCTCTCAAAGCACGTTATGATTACAAAAGTGAATGCTATGGGGAGATGGTCATTTAGTTCAGTAACCTTCGCTTTCTTGGGTACAGGAACGATGGTAGACACCTTGATGCAAGTGGGGACAACCGACTGGGATAGTGAGAGATTTTAATATGTCCTCAAACACTCCAGCCAGCTAGTCTGCGCATGCTCTGAGGACACTGCTTGGGATGCTGTCTTGCCTGGCATCCAGAAGGTGTTTAGATTGTCTGGAAGTGAGGCGTCAATTTCCACGAAGTGGCTGGCTTTCCCTTTTGTATTCCGTCTACAGTCCCTACAAGTTGTTCAGGTTTTGAGTGAAATAAAGGATCTTGCGGTCTCCTTCTGGCGGGGCATATGACTGCTCTATCAACACGGTACAACATTCCTGTGCACCATCCCTATCTGAAGGAATGTGAATACGAGTGGGTGGCATGCACTTGCGGTTTGTTGTCTGAAATTGAAAAATCTATTTGGTGTTATATTCTTCCTTTGTTGTTTTCCGCTTCCCTCCCTTCGCCCCCCCCCCCCCCCCACCCTTCCCGGTTTCGTACCTCTCTGGGCATCCTGTTCAGCATGTTTAATTTGGGCATTCCTTTCCTTTGCTCGCAGACAAAACAATTCAAGAACTCTCAGAGCAAACCACAGCCCCCTCCTTATCCACTTCCCTGCTAATCACTCACAGGAAATGGGCTCCCATGCAAACTAGCTCCAGTGCAGAAAGAACCCTGCATGTATTTTAATGCCCTGAAATGTTGCGGTAAGGAAATTGAACATGAGCTCTCCCCCCACTCACTTTCTTTCTCCCTTGCTCTCTCTGTCGTTACATAGTGGTCTTTTCCCCCCGTATTGTTTTGACTGATCTAGCCTTTTTCTCCATCTATTTCTTGTCTCTAAATGAATAAAGTGATTTGGTACTTGGCTGTTTCAGTCATTTGTGGAACCTGAATGGATAGTTTGCATACTCCGCAACGCAATTACGGATCAAGTGCCCATGTCAGTGTTCATAATTGTAGCTCAAACCTCTGCTTCACAAGTTCAATCCTCTTCATTTCTGATATCCTGTATCCTATCACTGCTACCATTACTCCATGCTGGAGGCCCTCCATAACATTCCCCGACTGGCATGTAGAACGCAACTTCTGTTACATCTGTCATGGGCTGATTTACTTTGGACTCCAGAGATCTGCCCTTTACCAGTAAGAAAAAGAGGTTACTGATCCAGAAAGATTTGATCACATGATATCAACAAATATGTCTCCTGGTTTAAGCTAAAACTGTACAGTGTCAGATGACCGACGAACTAGGAGAGGTCATTTTATAATGGCCACCCACAAACTACATGAGAAGGTGTATTCGTTGTTACGTGTAAATTCTTTGTGATTTGCTGCTCTGTACTCGGGAACACAGTACAACGAGATTAGAAACCAGTTCGCTCTGAAGGGGGTAGGGGTAGCAGTGTTTGCACGTTTGGTAGTTATTGGTACCAGCCGTGACAATATTTGGGTCAAATCTCTACCCAAATGCCTCACGCCAGGTGGGTCAGAGGGTCTGGCTGGTTTGATGTGCACGGGGAAGTGTGTGTGTGTGTGGGACGAGGTGCTTAGAAATATACACACCGGTAGAGTGCTTTATCAGCCTGGATTTGACTTGTCAGAGGCCAAATGTTGATCATTTCTTCAAGGCGGCTCAATGTTGTTTATTAAAGGTCCCAAAATGGGGTGGTTCTAGCTCTGTACTTCGTGCCGTACTTTACCCCCTTGCGTAATTATAGAAAGGGAAACATTTTTAAGAAATGTGGTGTACTTTCTGAAGCTGTCTTTCCACTAGTGGTCGTAGTTTAAATTGTAAACAGCATGATAGTACTCCTGCTATTCAACTGACCTAGAGGATCCATGTTTATGAGTGTAAAGGTAGCAAGGCCTGTTGAGCCCCACAACTTGGAGTCAACGTTGAGACAATGCTGTGTGGTCATTTGTGTGTTTGCTGGGCTCCTTGTGACAAACTGACCTGATGCATCACCTTACAGTTAAACAGAATGTCCAGTATGCGTGCCATTATTCAGCAGATCGGTCTGTTTATTCAATGACTACTGTGTGAGAGCTCATGAATGTACCATGAGCTGCCCAATACTAAGGGTTTACCCTTGAATTAGCAACATCCTTGTAGCAAAGGGTGTACTGGAGTAGTCCTACTGCAGGCACGGTGGGGGTATACATTAAATAAGGATGTCTGCAGTTACCAGTGTACTGTAGCGGGGAGAGGCGGTCCTCCTGTTATTTCAGTCTCTCTTTCGTCTGTCTGTGAGAACTTGTGTTCCTTCAATCTTTCCTCTCTTCTCACTGACATATTTTCCTTTTCTACGTCACTAAAGGGATGTTTCCCCCTCCTCTTCCCCACTTGAAAATCCATACCAGACATATAGTCTTAACGGTGGATTCTTTGTGCTTAATGAAACATATGGAATGCTACTGCACAAAACCGGTTCATGTGTCAGAAGAAAAGAAAAAAAAATCTCCTGGTCTTCTGTGGCAACCCATGTTTGAGAGGAGAAGTAGTGCTCGACGTAGGGCCAGAATGGAATGAATGGAGCACTGTTGTTGGGCCAGGCCAGCCAAAAACGATTGTCTGGTCATGCATGAGACAATTGCTGAGCAACGAAATGTGGCACATATCTGCCCGACTTCTCGGTCCTCAGACCACCTCTAGTCAATGGCTGCATTTGCAGACGGCACAATGCTGATAATTTGGGCTACCCGTGTAAACACAGGTAAGATGCCTTCGTATGAACGGTTCTATTTACACTGATCCCATTGTCAGTTGACTACCAAGCACAACAATGGTGAAAGGATGCTATGAATCATTACTATGGTAGAATCTGAGAAACTCATATTATGGTCTGCCCTGTGCGTGTTCTCCCTCAGGTTATAGGGCCTGTGGATAGAGCTCCATGGTGAAACCACCTGGAGACAGAGGCCTTGTTTACCAGCTTCTTAGCACCCAAATAAGCAGCAGGTAATTGTCTGTCAAGACTGTGTACACTTAAGATTACAGTATCTACATCCTACTTCCTGTATTTGTTCAGTGTGTTTGTCAAGACTGTCTTTCGTACCCTTACCGGATCTACATCTGTAGAGATTGTATGTGCGTGTGCTCACTGTGTGTGCACTGTGCCCAAATGTTTATGTGTATTGGCACTCCTGTGCCCATATGTGTGCGGCAATTAGTTTTTTCGTCCAGCTGCTCAGTTGGAAGAGGAAACGCAGTGTGAATTTGGTAGGAAGGTTCCGGATTCCACGGCCGGTTCTTACCTCTGAACCCTTTGTAAGCCTGTTTCCTGGCGGGCCTGGGCAGTGTTGCACTAAAGCCGGCGATGTGCTTCCTTCCCTATACCCTTAGGTCAGCGAGGAGTGGCACACATACACACGCAGTGCAGGGTTTCCAGGTCAAACACACATAGCACAAAGACCACTCAAAACCCACAAGGCCTGAAAACTGTTGGAACATTTATCCAACCCTTTTCTCGTAACGTTATCGAGCTAATTAAGAAGCAAAATTCGGTTTTCCATCAAAATGAATCATTATTGCGAGCTATAATAAATAAATCCCTTTTGCCCTTGTACAGAACTCTAGATAAATCCGACAGGAGGGTTTGTGATGAAAGTTGGAAGGAGGATCTCAATCTCTGTGCAAGAAACACTTGGACGAACTTAAAAAAACGAATGTTAAGAGGCTATTTTGTGGCAATTTTGCCGTTATGTGCCAGATGTTAAGACTACAAAGTACAAACTGCTATATATGGCCTATTTGCGAGATTGACTTTTAATAGGCTACTAAATCTGGGTTTATGATAGTAATTAAACGTTGCCATGGTTGGCTTAGCTAGATGCAGGTAGCCTATGTATATTATTTTGTTTGTTTATATATTTCAAAAATACAACTACTAATGCTATGTATGTTTTTTTCTGAAAAATAGTGGCCTATATCTAATTTCAGATAGCTTACAGTAGCCTAGTCAAGATGTAGTAGGTAAGCTGAATGATTAGGCAGCTTGCTTAGTTCAAATTGGTAGACTAATTTATTTCACATGAATAGCGAGGCGATCTCCAGGTAAGAAGTGCTTGTGTTTCCCAATAGCCTGCTGGAATAGACTACTGAGGATGGGGATGTAATTTCAGTCACTGAATTATATATTAATAAAATGTACAGTACAATTTTTTTCAAGGCTTTTTCTTAATTTGTTTTACTGTTTTCTACATTTTAGAATAATAGTGACGACATCAAAGCTATAAAATAACATATGGAATCGTGTAGTAATGAAAAAAGTGTTAAACAAATCAAAATATATTTTAAATGTGAGATTCTTTAACAGCCACCATTTGCCTTGATTACAGCTTTTCACACTCTTGGCATTCTCTTAACCAGATTCATGAGGTAGTCACCTGGAATGCATTTCAATTAACAGGTGTTCCTTGTTAAAAGTTAATTTGTGGAATTTCTTACACAGAAGATATCCCTATTTGGTAAAAGACCAAGTCCATATTATGGCAAGAACAGCTCAAATAAGCAGAGGAATGCCAGTCCATTACTTTGACTGACCTTCATGTCTTAATCTGGAAAATTTCAAGACCTTTGTAAGTTTCTTCAAAGGCAGTTGCAAAAATAAAGCACAAATAAATGTTTCACAGAGTTCAAGTAACAGACACATCAACTGTTCAGAGGAGACTGCATGAATCAGGCTTTCATGAGTGAATTGCTGCAAAGAAACCACTACTCAACAACACCAATAAGAAGACTTGCTTGGGCCAAGAAACATGAGCAATGAAAATTAGATCGGTGGAAATCTGTCCTTTTGGTCGGAGTCCAAATTTGAGATGTTTGGTTCCAACTGCCGTGTCTTTGTGAGATGCAGAATAGGTGAACAGATGATCTCTGCATGCGTGGTTCCCACCGTAAAGCATGGAGGAGGAGGTGTGATGGTGTGGGGGTGCTTTGCTGTCTGATTAATTTAGTACTTAACCAGCATGGCTACCACAGCATTCTGCATTTGTGTTATTTGTTTTTCCAACAGGACAATGACCCAACACACCTCCAGGCTGTGTAAGGGGAATTTGACCAAGAAGGAGAATACTGGAGTGCTGCATCAGATGACCTGGCCTCCACAATCACCCAACCTCAACCCAATTGAGATGGTTTGGGATGAGTTGTGCCGCACAGTGAAGGAAAAGCAGCCAACAAGTGCTCAGCATATGTGGGAACTCCTTCAAGACTGTTGGAAAAGCATTCCAGGTGAAGCTGGTTGAGAGAATGCCAAGCATTTGCAAAGCTGTCAAGTCAAAGGGTGGCTACTTTGAAGAATCTCCCAAATAAAATAGATTTTGATTTGTTTAACTTTTTTTTCTTCTTCCGTTTACTACATGATTCCATATGTGTTATTTCATGGTTTTGATGTCTTCACTGTTATTCTACAATGTAGAAAATGGCAACCCTGGTGCAGTGGCACACAGACACAGACACTCACACACGGAGCGCCAGCTCACACGGATGCCCAAAATAACACCCTCCCAGTAATGTGCTCTCTCCGTAAAAGAAAATGTGTCACTGACTGTCCAAGTCAAATCTACTCAGGCTGCGGGCACCGTCTGCTTCAGCATGCTAATAACTTTGGATAGTATCTATGAACACTTATCTATGGAGAGTGGTACATTTTAAGCAATTTGGCAAGAGGGGGTGTGGTATATGGCCAATATAGTATGGATTAGGACTGATTAAAAAATACCTGTGATTTACGGTCTGATATACCACTGCTGTCAGCATTCAGGCCTCGACCCACCTGGTTTATAAAATCAAGTATCCAAAGGAGACTGTTTAAACCCATAGAGGCTTGATTAATTGGTCTTCCCATTCGGTTGTATTCTTTCTTCAGGTGTAAATTAGAACATGGTCAATGTGTGTCGTTGTCATGGTAAAGGAGGTAGACTGTATTGTTGTAAATACTGCATATACAGAAGTTTGAGAAGAGACAGTATGAATACGCTATGCTGTATCATATCTCCCAGTGGTAGTGGATAGAGTTACTGTATCCATTCCAAACATACAGCTACTGTCACTCTGTGACATTAATGAGTCAATCAACAACCCAGATGTATTTATGGGTCTTTCTGTCTCTGTAGACTCAAGTAGCAGTACACTGTAAGATGAATCCTCCACCTCCTCACTCTCTGTATAGTTCCACCCCTGGTCTCCGTTTATCTCCATGGGTTTATTCCTTTGTGTCTTTTTAAATACCACTGCATTAAAAGGTAAGAGAAAGGGGAGGGGGAATGAGGCACCAGTCTCTGCTCTGTGACAGAGCTACGCCGGCCGGTGTGATGTCTATTCCCCTGACTGCAGGCTGGATGTACCTCCATCCACCACCCAACCTCTTCTGTTTATCCTAAACAACATTACATTTCTCCCGCTCTGTTTCTCTTTCTCTTATCACTTCTACTGCCTCTTTTTTCCCTCCTCTGCCTTACTTTCTCCATTTCTCTCTTTATTTCTCTCCCTCCCCCACTCTGTGTCTCTAGCCTGTGATGATGATGATGATAAGTGCTGGAGAGGGCTGCATTCCTGCTGCATTGTTCCGGTCTGGCAAAGCCCTGCTCAGCATTCTGTGGGCTCACTCCCCATCGCTTTGTACCTCTTTCTCTCTTTCTCATACCCTGTCTCTCTTATACCCTGTCTCTCCTACTTAGTTACTCATCCCTCTGTCAGCCTCTCACACAAGAGACGCAGTGAATCTGATGCTCCCACAGTGCCGTCTTGCAGCAGCTGTGGGTATCTAATGCCAACACTCTCGCTGCCAGGCTGTGCCAACCGGAGAGGGCTGGCATCCAGACGGACTGACGGGAGGGAGGGAGAGGGAGAGGAAATATGAATCAATCTTTGAAGTATCTTTGACCAGTGCCCGAGGGCATCTGTTCTGGCTGTTGCTGACACACGAGAGCACACTCACTCACTGACATGCATACTTACCGTCTACTTGAGAGACACACACACCTTCTCAACAGTTGTGCACTGTACTACACTCATATGACATGCCCCACAAATGTTCCATAAGAATTCAATCTGGGCATTGGTCCCAATCACCATCTCACTGGGCTCCTACTAGCAGGGGTGGGAAATTCCAGTCCCCGTAGGTCTGATTGGTGTCCCAGTTTTGCCCCAACTAACACACCTGACTTCAATAATCATGATCTTCAGTTTAGAATGGAATTCGGTTTAATCAGCTGTGTTTTGCTAGGTATGGAGAAAGTGTGCCACCAATCAGGCCCCCGAGGACTGGAGTTGCCCACCCCTGTTAGATGGTCCTCTCACACTGTCCTATTGTATTGTCCCTGACTCATGTATTGTGCCGTAACCTTGAACTGGTGGAGTGCTATTGGCCCTTGGTGCCAGTGTGCATACCCTCCCTGTTTTCTCTGACCTTGACAGTGGATGGTAGTCAATAGAGGAGAGAGCAGAGATAATTCTTGGATATAGAAAACCAATGGACCGTCTCAGTTTAAGGAATGTATTTATTTGACAGTGGACATTCAGCAACAGCATTTCAGTCCTCGCATTAAGTCCAGGATACTAAGTACCAGTTAGTATTGTTATAGCTCACTTAATTAAGTATATATTTTTTTAATTTACAATTGGTTTGGGGTTAATGTTTTATGTGAAAATGCTTGTGTATTTCATTATAGTGGATTTATGCTCCATCTTGTAAGAGACGTGTAATTTTGGAGCTATATGTTTAGTGTCTAGTCTGATTCTATGAGACCTAATGGTATGGATGAGTTTCAGTGCATGCTGTTGCTTGGAGCTTGGCATGTTCATGTATGTGTGCTAATGGTTGTCGGGCAGTCTGTGGGGGTAGAGACTGAGTCATAGTTCTAGAGAGTCTGTTCTACCCCTCACAGACCAGAGACTGAGTTATACAGTAGTTCTAGAGAAGAGGGAGAGGGGAAGTGCTCCCGATTGCTTGCTGCTGACCAAAGTAAACAGTATGTTGGAGTGGGACACAGTGTGTCTCTCCGTGTGTGTGTTCACGAACGATCATGTGAGTGTATTAGAATGTACATTATATACAGACTGTTCCTAGCATCTGTACAATGTGCCCAGACAAGTAGCCAAATGTGAGTGACGCAGGACAGGAACATGCTCTGTCTCCCTCCCTCTGCCCATCTGTTCCCACTCAGTGAACCTGCCTGTTGCCTAAGCTCTTCTCTTTCCTTTTATCTGCCCAAGGCTGCCTGTTTCTGATGACATCATTACTTAGTGAAAGGATAGGGCGGGTCACAATGGCTGGCCCATGTCGTCTAAAGACTAGTTTCACAACAGGACTTCCCTCTGATCAACACACACCTACCTCCATTCCCAACACTTCCATTTATTTTTATTTAACCTTTTATCTAACTAGGCAAGTAAGTTAAGAACAAATTCTTATATATAAAGACGGCCTACCCTGGCCAAACCCGGACGACGCTGGGCCCTATGGGCGAGTAATAAAAGGTATTTCTTTATTACTCAGATCATCCTCATTTGTTACAAAGGCGACACACACAAAGGAGCCCTTCTCTAATGAATCATCAGCTATAATATGAATCGTCATCACACTTCTTCCTCCTCGTAATCGATGACTACGTTTACGTGCATACCTATTTTCCATTATTATTCAGGATACTCAAGTATTCTGTGTTTGAGTTAAGGCGTGAACATCATGTCCTGTTTACAATAACCTGAAAAAGCTTGTATCCTGGTAATGAGAAATCCGGATAAGATGTCTGGGATATGCTGATCACGGACAGGATACTGTGGCAGGTAAACATCCTATCCCGTTTACTGTTGTCTTTTACGGTCTGCTCAGGCTCAGTTTGGCATATCATGGGTGTTGTGTGACGTTCTCATCTGATTGTCAAACAAATCACTATAAAAAGTAGGCTACCTGCGCAGTTCTATCCACCATAGTTCCATCATTTCTTTTCTTGATACTCCATACTGGAACATATAGCCTACTGGCTACTTTCACCTGTAAACTTTCTGCTTATAATTTCTGACATTTGGTAGGCTACTTGTTTGTCAACTATAGTTACATACATGCAGCTTCTCTTCTGTCATAACTTGTTGTCCCAGAAGACTAAATAAAGTAGTGCTCACCAGAATAATTTCTTACATTGATAGAATGAATTAGCAATGTAGTTACAACTATTCAAGTTGTCTGTGTTATTTAGAGACCGTGGAGAGAACTCGAACTCCAAAACTGTTTGACTGGTTTTAAGGAAATTAAAAGCTGAGAATTATGAAACGTTTCTGATAAGACGACTTCGTCTTGGGTGGATATTTTATGTGGTTGAAATACTGTCTGCTCAGCATCTGCTTGCGTCAGTGTCAAAGATAAAAGATTACTCTAGGGTTGGGTGGTGTTCAGAGTTTCATAATACACAAGGGGCGTAAAAATAACACGGGGGAAAAGCCCCTTGTGTGTCGATTTACCAGAATGCTAACAAAATTAGCACAAGTAATAGCACATTTTTATGGAAACTGCTAGCTAAAATGCATAAACGAAAATAAACAAATTGCAAAGACAGGAAATCCAGCTCATGAAGTTATACATACACAGTACCAGTCAAACGTTTGGATACAACTACTCATTCAAGGGTTTTTCTTTATTTTACTATTTTCTACATTGTAGAATAATAGTGAAGACCATCAAAACTATGAAATGACACACATGAAATCATGTAGTAACCAAAAAAGTGTTAAACAAATAAAAATCTAACTTATATTTTTGATTATTCAAAGTAGCCACCCTTTTGCCTTGATGACAGCTTTGCACACTCTTGGCATTCTCTCAACCAGCTTCACCTGTAATGCTTTTTCAACAGTCTTGACGCAGTTCCCACATATGCTGAACACTTGTTGGCTGCTTTTCCTTCACTCTGTGGTCCAACTCATCCCAAACCATCTCAATTGGGTTGAGGTCAGGTGATTGTGGAGGCCAGGTCATCTGATGCAGCACTCTCACTCTCCTTCTTGGTCAAATAGCCCTTACACAGCCTGGAGGTGTGTTGGATCATTGTCCTGTTAAAAAAACAAATGATAGTCCCACTAAGCGCAAATCAAATGGGATGGCGTATCGCTGCAGAATGCTGTGGTAGCCATGCTGGGAAAGTGTGACTTGAATTAGAAATAAATCACTGACAGTGTCACCAGCAAAGCACCATCACACCACCTCCTCCATGCTTCATGGTGGGAACCACACATGCGGAGATCATCCGTTCACCTACTCTGTGTCTCACAAAGACATGGCGATAGGAACCAAAAATCTGTTGGACTCATCAGACCAAAGGACAGATTTCCACCGGTCTAGTGTCCATTGCTCGTGTTTCTTGGCCCAAGCAAGTCTCTTCTTATTGGTGTCCTTTTAGTAGTGGTTTCTTTGCAGCAATTTGACCATGAAGGCCTAATTCACGCTGTCTCCTCTGAACAGTTGATCTTGATGTGTCTGTTACTTGAACTCTGTGAATCATTTATTTGTGCTGCAATTTCTGAAGATGGTAACTCTAATGAACGTATCCTCTGCAGCAGAGTTAACTGGGTCTTCCATTCCTGTCGCGGTCCTCATGAGAGCCAATATCATCACAGTGCTTGATGGTTTTTGCGACTGCACTTGAAGAAACTTTCAAAGTTCTTGAAATGTTCCTTATTGGCTGACCTTCATGTCTGACAAGTAATGATGCCGTCTTTTCTCTTTGCTTATTGGAGCTGTTCTTGCTATAATATGGACTTGGTCTTTTACCAAATAGAGCTATCTTCTGTATACCACCCCTACCTTGTTACAACACAACTGACTTGGCTTAAACGCATTAAGAAGGAAATTCCACAAATTAACTTTTAACAAGGCACACCTGTTAATTGAAATGCATTCCAGTTGACTACCTCATGAAGCTGGTTGAGAGAATGCCAAGTGTGCAAAGCTGTCATCAAGATAAATGGTGGCTACTTTGAAGAATATCACATTTAAAATATATTTTGATTTGTTTAATGCTTTTTCGTTACTACATGATAACATATGTGTTGATGTCTTCATTGTAGATTATCAATGTAGAACATGGTAAAAATAAAGAAAAACCCTTGAATGAGTCGGTGTGTCCAAACCTTTAACTGGTACTGTATATACAGTGCATTCGGAAAGTATTCAGACACCTTCACGTTTTCTTCATTTTGTAACATTACAGCCTTATTCTAAAATGGATCTATTTTTAAACCTATCCTCAATCGACACCCAATACCCCATAATGACAAAGCAAAAACAGGGGTTTAGAAATTTTTGCAAATGTTTTAAAACATACTTGTGAAATGTACATAAGTATTCAGACCCTTTACTCAGTACTTTGTTGAAGCACCTGAGGCAGCGATTACAGCCTAGAGTCTTCTTGGGTATGACGTTACAAGCTTGGCACGCCTGTATTTGGGGAGATTCTCCCATTCTTCTCTGCAGGTTCTGTCACGTTTGCACAGGTATTTTGAGGTCTCTCCAGAGATGTTCAATCGGGTTCAAGTCTGGGCTCTGACTGGACCACTCAAGAACATTGAATACTGAAGCCACTCCTGCTTTGTCTTGGCTGTGTGCTTAGGGTCGTTGTCCTGTTGGAAGGTTAATCTTCACCCCAGTCTGAGGTCCTGAGTGCTCTGGAGCAGGTTTTTATCAAGGATGTTTCTGTACTTTGCTCTGTCCATCATTCCCTCTCCTGACTAGTCTCCCAGGTCCTGCCACTGAAAAACATCCCCACAGCATGATGCTGCCGCCACCATGCTTCACCATAGGGATGGTGCCAGGTTTCCTCCAGACGTGATGCTTGGCATTCAGGCCAGAGTTCAATCTTGGTTTCATCAGACAAGATAATCTTGTTTCTCATGGTCTGAGGTGCCTTTTTGACAAACTCCAAGTGGGCTATCTTGTGCCTTTTTTACTGAGTAATGGCTTCCGTCTGACCACTCTACCATAAAGGCCTGATTGGTGGAGTGCTTCAGAGATGGTTTTCTTTCTAGAAGGTTCTCTCATCTCCACAGAGGAACTCTGGCAGTTTGGGTTATTGGTCACCTCCCTGACCAAGGCCCTTCTCCCCCGATTGGGCGGCCAGCTCTAGGAAGAGTCTTGGTGGTTCCAAACTTCTTCCATTTAAGAATGATGGGGACCTTCAATGCTGCAGAAATTGTTGGTACCCTTCCCCAGATCTGTACCACGACACGTGGACTCCAAGTTGTAGAAACATATCAAGGATGATCAATGGAAACAGGATGTACCTGAACTAAATTCCAAGTCTCATAGCAAAGGGTCTGAATACTTATGTAAATAAGGTATTTCTGTAAAAAAATAAAAAGAATGTTACATTTGCAAAAATTCAAAATACCAGTTTTCGCTTTGTCATTATGGGGTATCATGTGTACATAAAAGTAGTTTAATTAATTTTAGAATAAGGCTGTAGTGTTACAGTGTGTGTGTGGGGGTGGGGGGGGTCTTTCCGAATGCACTGTACAGTGCATTTATTTTTGGTGAGTTTGGACATTTACAAGCAAAAGGTAAATGAGACATTGTGCAAATGAACAACATTTTGACGCATGCTTCTCTTAAGGAAGAACAGTACTGACTCTGGAGCAGCACATGTACACGCTGTATCTGTTTGGAGTCTGGAGACTCTGTAGGGCAACAGGCCTGTCTGCTTTGCTCAAGGACGGGGGGGGGGCTTTAGCCTACAGATAACTCATCCAAAAAGCTTTGACTTCTCAAACATGGCAAAAAGTTAATATAATGGCCCGTCACCAAAGAGCGTTGCACTTCTATTTTCAGCTGAATGTGCTGCACTAATGTATTTTCTGTGTAGGAAAACTATATTTGCACGTCCTTGATCACTCTATTCAATCAATTTTATTTTATATAGCCCTTCGTACATCAGCTAATATCTCGAAGTGCTGTACAGAAACCCAGCCTAAAACCCCAAACAGCTAGTAATGCAGGTGTTGAAGCACGGTGGCTAGGAAAAACTCCCTAGAAAGGCCAAAACCTAGGAAGAAACCTAGAGAGGAACCAAGCTATGAGGGGTGGCCAGTCCTCTTCTGGCTGTGCCGGGTGGAGATTATAACAGAACTATGCCAAGATGTTCAAAAATGTTCATAAGGGACAAGCATGGTCAAATAATAATCATGAATAATTTTCAGTTGGCTTTTCATAGCTGATCATTAAGAGTTGAAAAACAACAGGTCTGGGACAGGTGGCGGTTCCATAACCGCAGGCAGAACAGCTGAAACTGGAATAGCAGCAAGGCCAGGCGGACTGGGAACAGCAAGGAGTCACCACGGGCGGCAGTCCCGACGCATGGTCCTAGGGCCCAGGTCCTCCGAGAGAAAGAAAGAGAGAAGGAGAAAATTAGAGAGAGCCAAGATTTTCAAAATGTTCATAAATGACAAGCATGGTCAAATAATAATCAGGAATAAATTTCAGTTGGCTTTTCATAGCCGATCATTAAGAGTTGAAAACAGCAGGTCTGGGACAGGTAGGGGTTTCGTAACCGCAGGCAGAACAGTTGAAACTGGAATAGCAGCAAGGCCAGGCGGACTGGGGACAGCAAGGTGTCAGCATGCCCGGTAGTCCTGACGTATGGTCCTAGGGCTCAAGTTCTCAGAGAGAAAGAGAGAACGAGAGAATTAGAGAGAGCATACTTAAATTCACACAGGACACTGGATAAGACAGGAGAAGTACTCCAGGTATAACCAACTGACCCTAGCCCCCTGACACATAAACTACTACAGCATAAATACTGGAGGCTGAGACTATTGAATAATATACTTGACATTCAATATACTTGACATTCAATATAAAATGTAACCGGAGTCAATACACAGCTGGACTCACCTGCTCCCGCTTTCTCACGTTGCGCCATTTAGAAACAAACATGAGACTGGCTCAGTTGTTTTAGGGAACTACAGTAAGTTTTATAATGTAAAATGTGACATGTGAAGTGAGGAACATGTTCTGCTTCGTCTCCTAACGTATTGCACAAGTTGACTGCAGGTATAGACTTAAAGTAGATACAAATATAAAAATATATTGAAAAACTTCAAAAAAAATTGTTTCAACCTTATTGACGTTTTTGAAAAACCATCCCATGGCTATTTCCAAATACCCCGGTGTACAGTATAGAACCCAAGCCTGCATTACACACACATTTTGTATTTTTTCAAGAGATGCTGAAAGAAAAATCATATTTTTCCCCTCCTGTTCCCAAGACAAAATTAACATTTGTATAATTCTACTGCAAGAAATACATAATTCTACAGGTGTTCATATTACATTATGCTACAAGGTGAGAGGTTATAGACCTACAGTGAGTGTCCATATATCAGGTACTATTCCATTTAACCCATATCAACTTAAATGAGGAATATTATGTTTTCATGGATACAGGGAAACTCGTGAGCGGAATATCAAAGACGCATGTAAACATCGTTTCCCGAAATAAGACGTTAAGCGGGATACGAGCTACTATCCAGAATACTGTGCACATGTAAACGTGGTCAATGTGTCTGTCCATAACTCCAACCCGAGGACAAGGGCATAGTAATTGTGTGGTGTTTAAATTGTCTTTCACTGGCCCTTCAACCCCAGACAGTGTCAGAGTTCTAGAGTTGGGAAATATCTCAAGAGACACTAACGCCATGTCACCCTGCAGTACTGTGAATAAGTCTAGGGTAAATTCAGATTTAAGCACGGACCCTTACTGCACCCCAGACAAAGTGCGCTGGTACGTACAATTTGTCCTATCCAACGTACTAACTAATTGTTTACTTTGTTAATATTACACTAAAGGGCCGACACTCAAGTCACTCACTCCAGTTGCTGTTAGTTTTTCAGCCCAATTCCACCGGACAGTTAAAGTTTTTCGAGCACCTTGGCTGTCATTTCAGACATGGTTAAAGTATGGGGGGACAAATATTTTGAATTGCAGCTGCAAGGCCCTGGGAAACGGTAGCCATTGTTGTCACTGTCACTGGAGGTAGCTGTGAACACATCCCATTAAAGACTACAGCCATGACGGCTCGTATGGACCGCAGTCGCCCGCAGATGCTCACAAGCTGCTGTGACTGGCGTGCGAACAGGAGGAGTGGTGGTCATGTCAGTGGTATTCATATCCTCCCCCTCCCCACTTGACCAGATCTCCATATCTCTTCCCAGTGTTTCCCCCTAAGGACATTGAGTAGCCAGCCAAATAGTCTACTCTTTTAATTTAGTTTATTGTGGCAAAAATCTAAGAAAAAAGGTTGTGTTCTGTCAAGTAAACATTGATTCCCTGTTGAGAAACTATATATAGAATTGCAGGAAAATGGTTTTAGAAATGCAAACATTTTCATTAGTTTTTATAAAATTGAATCTGTTTTTATTTGATCGTTTTGGAGCGGAATGAGGCGCTCCACTACCTATTGATCAGCAGACGACAACCAGCAGTAGCCTACCTGTGTGCAAATTTAGAGAGCCAAATTAACTGCTCTCTCACCGATGCAGTTGCCGACATTGACCTCAAAGATCCGGTCAACCCATGACGAGTCACTTTAGCGGTCACTGGCAAGTCGTGACAGGAGCTTAGGAAAATACAAACGAGATCTTTGGTTGTTCCCGACGCAATACCATGGATTTTTAAGTACGTTGTAAGATTTATGAATGACAAAGGGATAGGAGATTGACCTTATTCCGTCATTTCGACACCTTTTATGAACTAGTCAACACTTCCTGTTCGATCGTCAGGCTGTTTACTATGCGCCCCAACTCATTTGCTGGCTATATGAAACACGTGAATGAAAATAAATGAATGTGCCACAAAACAAAACTTATATGGATTTCAACTCATCGTTACCACTTACATTACATGACAAAGAATCATCATGCTCTCCCTTCGCCGTGAAAATACATTTGACTGCAGCCAACCACAGCACACACAAATGACATAGGTACCTGGAGGCGGGACAGACGGTCGACTGACAAACCAGCAGTTTCCTTGTCATTGCTAGTTTTTAGACTGACAGGTGCCTTTCCTATCAATAGATCACGAGAAGATGCATATCTTAGTGGGAGAAAGCTACACAGACTTCTCACTAGCGTATTGAGACTTTGAAATGAAAACAAGCCGAGGAAAAGGCGCTTGGAGAACGACACTTTCTTCCTCTATGGTCTTCTACTGCCAGAGGGCTAGCTAGCAACAGGATAATGTTTTGCTTCTGTCTTTTGATGGCTAATATTGTTTCTGTTCAGTTGCCAGCCGTGCTGCTAGGGACTCTGAGTTATATTGGTGCTGTTTAAAGTCATGTCCTTGATCAGGTCGTACATTTCGGAGGGACAGAATAATCTCTTGTATGAAAGCTGACGTGGCTCTTGCTATAAATCCCCCGTAAACCCCCTCTCCAAAGCTCCCCTGAAGATACTCTCCGTTTTCATCTCTCTCTTGCTCCATTTCTTACCCGCCTCTGTCGCTCACTCTCCTGCTTTTACTCACTGTCTCTGTGAGTGATATGCTGCTGGCAGATGGAGGCAGGGCCTGGGTGTATCTGTGCCAGGGCCTTGGCCATAGACATGGAACACAGCAGGGAGGCTGCATACCCAGATTTCTGTGGGACCTAGAAAAGGCTCTGTTTTGATGGGGAGGTTTTGGAGGGGAGTGATGAGCCTGGGGCAAATACATTTCATCCCGATCATTATAACCATGTAAGGACTTCACCAGGTTGTTTTTGTGCCTTTTATTTGTTTATTTCACCTTTATTTAACCTGGTAGGCCAGTTGAGAAGTTCTCATTTACAACTGCAACCTGGCCAAGACAAAGCAAAGCAGTGCGACAAAAACAGGAGTTACACATGTAATAAACAGACGTACAGTCAATAACCCAATAAAGTCTATATACAGTGTGTGCAAATGTAGTAAGGATGTAAGGCAATAAATAGGCCATAGTGGCAAAGTAATTACAATTTAGCAATTAACACTGGAGTGATAGATGTGCAGATGAGTCTGCGGAGTGGAACTGTGAAGATCCAAGTCAAACAACACAAGACCACCGCAGAACGTTCTTCAAGTTGTTTATCTCTCCTGTTCGGTCTCTCTCTGTCACCCCTTTCTTGCTTTTACAAATGATTCTTCACACACTGGTGCACACGTGCGCTGCACACACACTGTCGATATTTTGATTCATTGGTCCGTAGCACGGACGGACCTGTGACGATGTGAAAGGAGAAATAATTTTGTACTTTTTTTCTGAAAAGGCAAAGCGAATACTGTAACTAGGGCTGGCACAATTGTGTAATCGCGTAAACAATCATTATGGACTATAACCGTGAACTTAAAAAACAATCCTCTTAATGTATTTGTTTTAGAGGAAGAGGGATTGAACTTTATATTCAAGTAGATATAGTTTACCCATTAGCAGTTTTTCACTTCTATATGAAGTGGGTAAATTTGGTAATCATTTTATGGGCAGAACGTGCATGGTCAGGAGAAGCTTAATTTCCAAAAGTTCCAAGTGGTTAAAACCATTCATTTTTGAGACTAGTGTGTCGGATTCATTAGCTATGTCATAGCTAGTTTTCGAATATGCATTATCATACAAGCTCAAAACATGTTTTTACAATTAATAACCGTGGCTATTTGCATGACAATTAATCATTACCTAAAATTCCATAATCATTACAGCCCTAACTGCAACATTGCAGTTTAACGATTGCTGACATTGCGCAATCAATATTGTTAAGGGACGTGTCCACTCTTGTCCCCCCCTACAGGCTGTTATCAAGTCTTGATGTTACCAGGAAGTAAAGAAGTAAACATGGTTGATTTGTCATTGATTTTCAGGTCCATCAAGTTTGTTTTATTCTGTCTGTTGGTCCGTCCTTTAGTTAACCTGGCATATAACCAGGGACAGAAAAACACAGTGAGGTGTTTGGCTCATTTCACAGAAACATTTTGGATTTCCAATAGGGTACGAGAAAGCCACAAAGACTTGGCAGAAAGCGTGCAATTAAACACCTAAGTTGGTATTGATGTCAACCCAGAAAGGGGCATCTGCTTAGTTGCTATGTGGTCAGACTAAATTTACTTAAGTATCAAAAAATTCTTGAGTGATATTTTATTTACACGGTATTACACCACATTTGATTACTCATACTAAGCAGTCATTTCTCAAGAAGGAAAGCAAAGAACATGTATTTAGTGTTTGTCGTCCAATTTCAGTTCCCTTTTATGAACTGCTACTACAGGCTTTCAGTTTAAGAGTCCTGAGTCGTGGCTCTATTGAAACGTCAAACTTCCCTTTCATTTATTTAAAAAAAATTGCCACAAAAAAAGAAAGCAAGGAAAGTGACATGACAGGAAACGACAGAACCAAACATTAAAAGATGGTTTTCTTTCTTGGAAAAACAAAAAAAATGCAGCACAAGCATCAGGTTGCCGCCATCTTGTGGCTTCCACTGGCCTGCCAGTATCCAGCAGCACAACTGAGGACAGCCAAGAGTCCCACAGTTTGAGTCCTCAGTGTCTAAGCTAATAATATTAGACACAGACACACCATCTAAAGATGAGGTCGAAGCCATTGTCATTGGCTAGGGACACCGAGCCGACGGTTATTAACAAATGTTTACGAGGAATAAGAACCCGAGGCTAGACTTCCAAATAAGGTTGCAAAATTCAAGGAACTTTCAAACGTTTGGTTTGCCCGAAATCCTGATTGGAGGATTCCCGGAATCAGGAGGGAATAAGCAGGGAATCTGGATCCTCCAACCAGGATTTCTAGAAAACCAAGGAATTTATTGAAAGTTCCCCGGAATTCTGCAACCCTACATCCGAAGTAAAGTCAAGTGCAGGAGAAAGTTGTCTTTTTTTTTCTCTCTTTCTATTCTTCCCTCTTTCATGGAGGGAACAGAATGTACTGGGAGCTGCAGGCAGGAAGAGTGGCTAAGGCCCTAATGATATGGTGCATTATTGTAACCTTGGTACAGCACAGCGGCCCACTTTAGTTCACCGGTGGCTGGGAGTGCTTTCACTTCCAAAATGCTTTGGCGTCGTTGGCGGCCCCTCTCTCTCACTACTCTCACTTTTTCTTTCGGTCCCTTTCCTGGTCTTTATGACTCTCTCCTGCTCCTCCATTTTCTGTTTCTTGTGTGTTTTCTACTCCCCACTTCTATCTTTTATTATCTCTTTGTCCTGTTCCCTCACTCTTGGGGGGGGGTTGTTATTTGAGCAGTATTAGCATAAGTAAATAAGCAGCAGCAGTTGTGTGCTAAGGTGTGGAGAGTAGGCAGGTCAGCCGTGATACAAGTCCATATTCTACATCCATCTATGTCTGAGGACGTCGGGAGATCACGTGGAAACCGGCTACTAGGGACAGCAGTGAACGCCTTTACCGTCAAGTAGGCCTTGGTTTTGCTAGGGCGCTGTGGAGGGGGGATGCATGGGCGTAAGCATCCGCCTCTGATTCAAAAGGTAGCATGTTCAAATCCAGCAATAGGCATTATAACAACAACATCAACTTTCTATCTCAAACCTTTTGTTGTTATAAGCCTATCCCAAACCTTAACCCTTAACCATTTTGGAGTTAACTCTGAATTTTTAAGGTTAGGCATTAATGCCCAAACATAACCTTAAACATCCAGAGTTAATGTCTGAACTTAAACACTTTGAAATTTGGAATAAATGTGACGTTTTGAGAAACATGGATGAACATCTAATTTTGAGGTGAAACTGTGAGCTTGTAGTGGAGAATCAGTGCAGATGCTCAGTCCAGTTCAAGTGTTCCGCAGTCTTGTAGAAACGGTCTCCGAGCCTGTTAGTATCTATCAGACCTCATGCTCCAATACCATCTGCCCGACCGGTAAGGGAGTGAACAAATAAAATAAAACATTTGGTCACACATATTTAGCAGATGTTATTGCGTGTGTAGCAAAATGCTCGTGGCTGGGTTGTGTAGGTTCCTTGATGATGCTGAGACAGTCTTGTATTTGTTGGAAAATGGCCCTAGTGATGTACTGGGCCATCTTCACCACCTCTGAAGGGTCTTTTGGCAGTTGCTCGGTGCCCCCTTACCCCTAGCTCCCATGCCGCGGCCTTATTCATCTCAATGACAGTAATTAGAGTTAAGTAATGCACTTCCCCTCCAGATTTTAGAAAATGGAGGGAGCCTAAGCGGTAGCTGAGTTAAGGTGACCCATTTTCAACTTTTTCCTATGTTCACGGTGCAGAGTAGAGTAGAGAAGCAACGCAAGGGTTGTGAGAATGGATGCACTTGTCGACACATTGACCGGAAATTACTTCAAGTGGTGGGACCTCTGTCAATCAAACGCCCGGCACAGTAAGGATGCTCGTTCTGTCTGTCCCTCACAGGATCACGTCCCTCTTGCTGCAGTGCTTTGGTTGGTTCTGAACAGACACATTTGTGAGGAATGTGCTCAGGAAAACAGGCATTTGTCGTTGCCCCTTCCAGGTTTTTCATAATCGACAAACAAAGCAACGTTTTATCGGAAATGAAATGGCGTGTTCCTGTCTCACCACCTCCTCCTTCCAAACCTGTTCTTGCCCAAACAACTCCACACCTGTGGCATTGTGTCATGATCATGAAGACACATTTTGTGATCACATTCGAGCAATCATTCAGAATGCTTGGCATTTGGCATAGGCATCTAGAGAAGCCAACATATGAAAGGGTGCAGCTCCTCTCGTTCCTCGTGGGTACCCAGGGGTGTGCAGTCTTGTGGTTTCACGTTGTGCCTGAGAGACTCATTCCTTTACCCCTCCATTGGACTGGCATGATGCAGCTAATGAGGCCATGGCTCCGATAAGCGCAGGTATGTTGATTGCCTTGGCAGAGGTCGCCGTGCCAGAGTCGCTTTGCACGCACTGCTGGTTCTGAAGTCTTTCGCTGGCACGGTTGGCATGCGTGTTTAAGAGAGGAGGCAGGGACTGACCTGGCACCGCGATGGGGGGGGGGGGCGCACACGCGCCTGCCAAGATGGGAGTCTGGCCCCTGGGGCCGTTTGGACCAGGCCTGGACCGAGATCTGAGTACTTTCATCTGTCCTGGCCCGAGAGACTTGACTTTGAGTGATGCTCAAGAGGGAATGGCATAAGTGAATACCAGACTTAACAGGCAATGTTACATGAGAGAGTAAATAGTTTTATTTCTTAACCTCTCTGGGATATTCGGGATGCTAGCGTCGCACCTCAACAGCCAGTGAAATTGCAGGGTGCCAAATTCAAAACAACAGAAATCTCATAATTAAAATTCCTCAAACATACAAGTATTTTACACCATTTTAAAGATAAACTTGTTGTAAATCCAGCCACAGTGTCCGATTTCAAAAAGGGTTTACGACGAAAGCACACCAAACGATTGTTAGGTCAGTACCTAGTCACAGAAAAACACAGCCAATTTTCCAGCCAAAGAGAGGAGTCACAAAAAGCAGAAATAGAGATAAAATGAATTGCTAACCTTTGATCTTCATCAGATGACACTCCTAGGACTTCATGTTACACAATACATGTATGTTTTGTTCGATAAAGTTAATATCCAAAAATCTCAGTTTACATTGGCGCGTTATGTTCAGTAGTTCCAAAACATCTGGTGATTTTGCAGAGAGCCACATCAATTTACAGAAACACTCATAATAAACATTGCTAACAGATACAAGTGTTATGCATGGAATTTTAGATCCACTTCTCCTTAATGCAACCGCTGTGTCAGATTTCAAAAAAGCTTTACGGAAAAAGCACACCATGCAATAATCTGAGTACAGCGCTCAGATAACAAACAAGCCAGTCAGATATCCGCCATGTTGTGGAGTCAACAGAAGTCAGAAATAGCATTATAAATATTCACTTACCTTTGATGATCTTCATCAGAATGCACTCCCAGGAATCTCAGTTCCACAAATGTTTGATTTGTTCGATAAAGTCCATTTATGTCCAAATAACTCCTTTTTTTGTTCGCACGTTTAGTAGACAATCCAAACTGACGAGGCACGGGCAAGACCAGGCGGAAGTTCAGACAAAGTCATATTACAGTTCGTAGAAACATGTCAAACGAAGTATAGAATCAATCTTTAGGGTGTTTTTAACATAAATCTTTAATAATGTTTCAACCGGAGAATTCCTTTGTCTGTAGAAATGCGATGGAACGCAGCTAACTCTCACGTGAGCGCGCGGGATCAGCTCATGCCACTCTGGCAGACCTATGACTCATTCAGCTCCCATCCCTTCACAGTAGAAACACCAAACAAGGTTCTAAAGACTGTTGACATCTAGTGGAACCCTTAGGAAGTGCAATTGGACCAAATCTCCACTATCTTGGATAGGCAAAGAGTTGAAAAACTACAAAACTCAGATTTCCAACTTCCTGGTTGGTTTTTTTCTCCGTTTTTTGCCCGCCATATGAGTTCTGTTATACTCACAGACATCATTCAAACAGTTTGAGAAACTTCAGAGTGGTTTCTATCCAAATCTACTAATGATATGCATATTCTAGCTTTTAGGACTGAGTAGCAGGCAGTTTACTCTGGGCACCTTTTTATCCAAGCTACTCAATACTGCCCCCTGTCCCAAAGAAGTTGATGTGTTTTTGCACAGGACAGGCAGTTCTATGAACCCTTGCTAATACGTTGTGTCATTTTCAATTTGAAAGCTAAAATAATTTTATAGACTCCCAACAATCCCTAAAAGATTACAAAACCACCAGACCTCATGAAAGAGGAGAATAATTAAACCTCAGTAGCGAAATGCTTTGATTTTAAAATGTGATGTGTTATGAAATAATCATTGCCATATTTACACTATGGGAATGTTGAACAAGCAGTTTAATGAAATGTGGGCGGAGTGGTTGTGGAGCATTATACAAAATGAGAAAAAAATTGGTCTCTGTTGAAATGGGCCTTTTTAATATGTTTTACAGTAGGCCAACATTCAAAAGACAGATGGAAGGATTCAAGTTAGGCCTAAGAGTGTTACTCCTAAGGGTTATTGTAGTGTGATGACTAGTTTGTTGGATAAAAGGCATTCATGGGTCTTCGTCATTGACCTTGTGGGATTCACAAACTCAATCCCTCTAGTATTCATTTTTCTGTACTACCAAGTTCAGCCCTCTTATTTTGATGTATCACGTTCCTTCTCCTGGCTCCCTTACTGTTAGGAACTGCTGTGCTTTTAGAAAGGCTAATTGAATCGGGAGGAGGGGGCGCAAAGGAAAGGTATGGATGTGGGTTCTGTGGGGTCAATAAGTGATTGTGTGCGCAGATGCCGTCCGCTCCTGGTTCGATATTCCCAGTGGGGGAGGGAAGAGATAGTTTTAGACATTCACCTGAGTCATGCATAGGAGGAAAGCATCAACGATAAGATTTATAGAAAACGTGCTGCCTGACAAGCTGGTTCTTTGTGTTAATGTCCCGCATTACCATCATCAGAGAGGGTTGCCATTATCAGGTGCCTGTTCAGTCCACCAGGGGGTTACCAGGTGGACAGTAGCTTTGTGTAGGTGGGGATTATTTCATATAAACAGTGCTGTTGTAAATGGTAATAGGTTGCGGACTAATGAGCCCATTTTATAGTTTGAACATCCAATAGAAAAGGATGCCTGCTGATTTTCCTGGTCTGACTGAAATATGGACCGTTTTTATCTACGCTGTCCTAATCAGGAGTGGTGTGTAGTAATGCCCTGTGGCCGTTGCTGTCAGCAGAAACGCCAGTGAGAGAGGATGCTGGGACATTGGAGGCAGCAGGATGCAAGAAGGTGGGAGTAGCGTTCTTTTAAATGCTACCCTCCAGTGTCCTTAAGAGAAGGCAAGGTGAAATGTATCCTCGTAGAATTGCAGTTGGAGCATATTTCTAACTTCCATGGTCTGTCAGTTTGGTTGTCGTGATCTTGTTAATCTTCAGTCTAGGTTACTGTGTACATTTGACTATATGAGCACCTGCATGTGTGTATGTGCAGAATTACGTTGAGCTCTTCTCACCCATCTGCTGGCTCTTTGCGTTACGGTGTGTATTTGCCTGGGCCCAGCTCTTCTCATGGTTTGTGTCGCAGTAATCAGGCGGAACTGTGAAATCAATTACAGGCAAACCAGCCCTCTCACTGTCTCTCGCGCACTCCCTGTTTCTCTCTCTCTCCCTATTTCTCCCTCTCTCTGAGCTACATGCTTTCACCATACTCAGGCCTCTTTACATCTCAGCAAACTGGACTTAATTATGTTCGTGTGTGATGCCTGCTAATGAATGTGAGAAATTGAGGGAAGTTATTCAAGTTACTTTCAGTTTTGCTAATACTCTGAATCACTTTGACATTGGGGTCAGTGAGTAATAATTCGATACTGTGGTGAATTCTGTTATAACTCTGTTCCTTTTTTCTCTTTCAGATGATCAACACCTATGTTGACCATCAGCCTGAGGGGAGTTGAAGGAATAACACCCAACCAAAGGAAAAGGGAGAAGACATTGTGGGGAAAGGATAAAGGGACTGGACAACCCAACATTACAAGCTTGTGACATTTTTTAACCAGAGAAGGACTGCCATACAAATGTGGACCTCCCAAAAAGTGTTCAAATAATTTCCCCTTTGCATCAAGAGGACAACAACAATAATCTCTGCGATGTCTGAAAATAAAGACATAACGAGTCGCCACCTGCAGCACAAGCTGCAGAGCCTGGGGCGACGGCTGGATGAGCTTGAGGAGGCCACCAACAAGCTCCAGAAGTCAGAAGATGAGCTGCTCGATCTGCAGGACAAGATCATCCAGGCAGAGGGCAGCAACTCCTCCATGCTGGGCGATGTTGAGGGACTGCGCAAGCGCCTGCTAAAGATTGAAGGCAAAGACGAGGAAGTGTGCAAGGCAGAGGACCTCTGCCGTACGGTGCGAGAGAAACTGGAGGAGGAGGAGAGCTTGACCCAGGACCTCAAGTCTGAGATTGAGTGCCTGCAGAGGAGAATGGCTGAGCTGGAGAAGCTGGAAGAGGCCTTCAGCAAGAGCAAGTCGGACTGCAGCCAGCTGTGCCTCAGTCTCAACGAGGAGAAGAACCTGACCCGGAAGCTGTCCTCAGAGCTGGAGGCCCTCAAGGACCGTGTGAAGGAAGTAGACACGTCAGAGGTAAGGCTGGACCGGGCAGAGCTGTTCCTGGCAGGGGAGCTGGAGAAGCTCAAGGGCATCACTCAGACTTTTTTGAGTGAGAGGAAGAAACTCCTGGAGAAGCAAAAGGAGGATGAGAAGCTTATACTAAAACTGACAGAAAAGCTGGAGCGTCATAACAGGATTGACCCGGTAGATCCCAGACGCATTGAAGACGACCTCTCATCCGGCCTGACCGGCAAGCTGGGGCGCAAGAAGAGCCTCGACTACCTGAAACTGGGCGACGACTTTGGGCTAAGGAACAAGTCCGAGAATGAGAAGAACAGACTTGAGGGCCAGGAAGACAACAAAGTCAAGGAACTCACCCAGGAAGTGGAGAGGCTGAAGAACCGTCTGAAGCAGCTGGAGCTGGTGGAAGAGGATCTTAAGAACACAGAGTCCAAGAATGGAGAGCTGCAGGAGAAGTTCCAACAGGAGAGATCCCGTAGCCGAGCACTCAACGATCAGGTGGAGCAGCTTAGAATGGAGCTGTGTGGAGGCAGCAGTCAAGGCAATGGAGGACCTAGCAGTCCAGCAAAGGTCCTTGAGAATGGCAAGGCAGAGAATGAGGAGATCAATGTCCGGGGTGGGTTCAGGCAGGTCAAGCCCAAGTACAGGCCTGCTGCAGAGCCAGCCACCCCCAAGTACAAGAGCAGAGAGCTGTCCCCGCAGCACAAGATGGAGACCAAGCTGAGGAGCAAAGAACTGAGCAACTCTGAGGAAAGTTCTCCAAAGTCTGTCAGGAGGGCACTCAGTCCTGCACACAAGAGCAGGAGGACACCCAAGACTGGAACATCAACTGCCTCTGACAATGGAGTGAAAGAAATAGGCAGAGGGGTAGAGGAGAAAACAACAAGAGGAGCAGCCCATACTCCTGTCGGCACATCTTTGAGTGACCGCAAGAAGCTCTCTGTTCTTAGTCGCTACCCTCCAGCAGCTAATGACCGGAAGGTATCTCAGAAACCAAGTGAGAGTGAAAGCAAAAAAAGCCAAGTTGATACGTTTTCTAGATTGTATGTCGGTAGTGACAGTGAGTCGAACAATTCTGATGTGGTGCCTGAAAGCTCAAGCAAGAGCAACAGTGTCTCCCCACTTGAAAAGGATGCGTTTGCGTCTGACCTGGAGTCTGTGGACCAGGTTTCAGAGGCTCTTCCAGTGTCAAACCTCTCCAAAGCCAATGGCTCGTACATTGCCTACAAGTCCCACGTGTCCCCAATGGTCAGTGATCATGGCTCTGAGGGCCACTCCTCAGCCTCTGAGACTGAATCACCTGGGTCCAGGCCCTCAGAACCAGAACCTGTGCCTGAGGTGAGAGCACTGAGTAGCAGAACCTCCACCACTCCCAAGTGCTCCAGATACTCTCGCGTACAGGACTCTCAGTCAGAGGGCTCCTCCACTAGGAGCTCGATTGACGAGGAGCAGCACATGCTGTTGGTTGCAGAAGGAGAATCCCTGGAGCCCACTCACACCCCGTCAGGTATAGAGCTCCGCAGGGTCTGCAGCCCACGGGAAGCCCTGAGGTCAAAGGCAGTCATCAAGCCAGCCATCGTGGAAATTGATAGGAAGGAAGTCATGATATCCGGAGGTGGGGCAGAGCCCTTGACCTCCTCCAATGGCAAGCCCAAAATCTCCACGAAACCAGTCCTGACCAGTAGCATCACTATCTACCCCAACGATCCCAGCTCTTCCAGGACCAGCAGCCGCAGCAGCAGTGTATCCAGCGAGCCACCAGTCAAGGAACGCCACACGTCCACCAGCAACATCGTCATCGGCCCCAGTGAGCACAGGGGGAGTATCTCCATCCCCTATGAGATCTCCATCCCCAAGAGAGAGATCACACCCTGGCCGTCCATGGATGGCCCTGACGAATCAGGGGTGCTAGGGATGGCCTGTGCAGAGACACACCTACTCCCCCGAAGCAACTTCAGCCTTCAGTCACCGGAGACCACCTCCGACTTCAACAACGACACAGAGTCGGGTTTCGAGAGCAGCAGTAGCAGCACTACCACCGTCACCAGCTGGAGGAGCCAACACCATGGCCACCACACCTCCCAGGACGACAGCCTCCCAGAGATGAGAAACGTGACGGTGCGAAGCACCTGGAAGAACAGGGGGGCGGCATCCGTGGACGAGCCTGGCCGGGGGGCCAGGATGTACGGGATGGGCTCTGAGGACGAGACAGAGTCGGCCACCACATGGAGGGCTTACCGCGCCACCACCATTCTGGACACGGAGGAGACGGTAAACGCCACAAGGGCTGCTACATCACGGACAGCCAAGCCTTCCCCAGCAGAGCTGTATATGCGCAGAATCAACAACAGTGTGGTGACCACCAGGGACATCGCAGAGCCAGTGTGCCGGAGAAAAAGCTCCCTGTCGCCCACTGAGGGAGGTCTGCGGATGAGTATCCCCCACGAGCCTGTCAGCGCTCAGAAGCTTGTTCCCTGGCGGACACAACCCATGGTGAGGACAACTTCTGTACTGTTTACAAACCTGTTTTTAAGAAAACTAGTGTTCTTATACTTCCACCATTTGCTTACAATAGCTCTTGAGCCTGTTGCATATCTGGTCATTGAGTCTAGGCAAGGAAATGTTCAGAGATATTTGTCTCTATTAATATGATTAGAATATGTTTGCAGTTGTGCTCAACATATATTTTCATAAGGTTTAAGTTGGATGTCTAAGCTTGGTCTTGACACATTACATCTGGAACTTTGACATGAGGACAGATCATTTGTAAGCCTCAAACAATAATTTTTTAGTTATTTCGAAGGAGTAAGAGGGGGATGTTTTCTCTGTTTTTACTGTAACTAAATCTCTGAACATGTTGGGCACCAAACGGCCTTGAGTCTTGGCTCCGAGTGCATACCTACGTTTAAAAGTACTCTCTTTACTTGTACTTTGCCAATGGCAATACAGCATATACATGTGTACTTACATTGCTAATCTTTGGAAAATATACTCCAGAAAACACCAACTGTAGCTTTCTGGTGTGCCCACTTTGAGTGTTCCGATGCAATTTTTTTCACTGACGCAGGCCTAAAATTTTTAAGCTTAGCACAGCAGTTATCTGAACCTGATTCCTCATGCCGAAGTAAGCACAAAGAGAAAAGGGTAGGACAAAAAAAGAGAGGGAGCATGAAAATGAAAAGACCTCAACAGGAAAAAGGTTAGAAAAAAACTCAAGGGAAAGAAATAGCTTGCATGTATTTTTTGTGCCTGAGCTTACCAACTGTGCCCTGCCAAGCCGGTGTCCTATTCCTGACATAATTGAAGATGAGCATTGTTCAAAGGCTCACCTCCCATGTATCTCGCCTCCATTTGACGCCGTTTGACTCCATTTCCCACAATGCACTGCAGACTGTTTTTCAAAGATTTCTTCATTGGAATTCAATTAATTCTCTGGTGTCAGATTTTCAGATGAATATTTTAAGCATGACTTGTAGTCAGGTCGATTTATGTGTGAGTGAAGTCCTTGTGTCAGCTGTTTTGACAGGGACGCTTGGTCATTCATCTGACACCTCTTTTATTAAAGCACAGACGAGATACGAGCTTGTTCACACTAACTGGTAGACAGTGAGTCAATCTGACACGTACTGGGACAGCGAGATAAGAATGTATTTGACGTGAAGAAAAATATGCATTCTTATGTGAATTTTGAGAATGCAGAAAAGTGGAAGATTTAACTGCATTGCTGACTTTTTAGAATCAATGTGAATGTACCATGCTGAGTACCATGCATACGTGAGTCTACCCATCAATGGTTAGCTCTGTCCACATTTCACACTCCCTCCACTACATAGAATAACAAGCTTTTAGTTTCACACACAGTTGAAATGCATGTCTAGAACTGTCTGAATACTCTCGAGCCAAAAGGGCCTCATCATTCCTCTCTTATCCACAGCCACTTACAGTGGAGAGATGTACAACTCTAGACGTGTTAAAGATTATACAGGGCATCAAATAGATGAGGTAAAAATGACAACTGCCTCACAGTAAAACGACTTGTCCAATAGTGTGCTGTTTGTCAAGTGGCTACGCTAACACTAGCAAACCTAGGGAACTGGCTACAATAACATCTCAATTTGTCACACTGACAAACTAGCCTAGTGGATGGGAATCTAGTGTTTTCCTGCAGATAAACTGGACATAACCAGAGATGAAGATTGATGTTGCCAGTCGCAACCCCCCCCATGCCCCTCACCCCTATCATCCATCAGCCACATTCATATTAATCTTCCATGGTGTATTTCCTATGAAGGGGGGGAAAAACAAGCAAAAAAACAAGCTTATTGATGAAGTTGTCATTGAAATGGTCTTTCTGGGCTGTTTTGTGTCATTCGTAACTGCTTCATAACTCAAGTTCTGTTTATTTAATACAAGCAATAAGCAGGATTGTGTAGATCTGATGGGTCATCACACAACAGTGATGCTTGTTGTTGTCGTAGCCTCTGAACTGTACTTTTCTGGGGTCCAGCTGATTAGGAGGGGATTAGGGGTCGCAAACCCACAGTGACCTGCCTGGTCAGGGGTCAAGGGGGTCAGGATTCCCTGTTTTAACAAATCTGCAGATGGGTCATTGTCACTCTGGGTTATCTGGTTGGCCGATGGGGTTCGGTTTGATACTGTGCAACACACCCAGCTCCACTCAGTCAGAACAAACAAAGAGGGCTCCAGCCCTAAGCCCTCCACCAAGCCTTTCATCTGCAGCCAAGCGAGCCATTAAAAAAATAACATGATGGCAACATGGCCCTTAGATCTATAATTACAGTCATTCTGCCTTATAAAGCCCCTCCTAACCATCATTATAAACCATGTGGTTGGAGCCCTGAATGCTGAATGGCTGAAAGCCGTCGTATGTCAGCCAGTATACCCCGGGTATGACAAAACATATATATTTTTTACTGTTCTAATTACGTTGGTAACCAGTTTATAATGGAAATTAGGATCCTCGGGAGGGGGGGGGGGTTGTGATATATGGCCAATATACCACGGCTAGGCTGTTCTTAGGTATGACACATTGCGGAGTGCCTGGACACAGCCCTTAGCCATGGTATATTGGCCATATATCACAACCCCCCCGATATACCACACCTCCTCGTGCCTTATAGCTTAAGTGATTTATAAGCCAGCACAAGAATAAACACCCTACCTTGTAAACTTTTACTGCTTTCAAAGCTGTGTCTGAGTGGATTCGAAAGATGACTTACCAGTAAGTTGCTTTTAGAAGGCTCCCGAGGGGCACTGCAGTCTAAGACACTGCATCTCAGTGCTAGAGGCGTCACTACAGACACCCTGGTTCAGCGGTCTAAGACACTGCATCTCAGTGCTAGAGGCGTCACTACACACACCCTGGTTCAGCGGTCTAAGGCACTGCATCTCAGTGCTAGATGCGTCACTACAGACACCCTGGTTTGAATCCAGGCTGTATCACAACCGGCCGTGAGTGGGAGTCCCATAGGGCAGTGCACAATTGGCCCAGCGTCGTTCTGGTTTGGCCGGAGTAGGCCGTCATTGTAAATAAGAATTTGTTCTTAATTGACTTGCCTAGTTAAATATTGGTTAAATTAAAAATAAATTTAAAAAAGGACATATGGTGATAAATTACAGAAAAGAGAGAAATATTAAAATAGACAGTCCAAGGTTTAGCAGAGAAAGCCTCAGATATCACAATTAGTCTCCGCCTCTCCAGGTTACTCATAGTTCCTTATTGCTCAAATAACCTTCATTATATCATCTTGACGCCTAACCTTTCTGATCAACGGCCTAATTTGTTTTGCTTTCTGTGTGTGTTTCAGTCACTCATTGTCGCCTTGCCCTTGGCACCCTCCTGCAGGCAATGGGAATATAAGTAAACAGAGCTTATTTCCAAGATGTTTTTCTGTGAACTTCACTAAAGGTAGTCATCCTCTCTTATTCCAGTTGTGTATTTCCTATTCGTTAGTAAAGGGCTTGAGGCATCAATACCACAGTATTGTCAAATGGTAGTGCGTTTACGGTTTATGATTAGTCATGGACAGTGATTGCAGTGTCAAAGGTCAACTGTTAGTGAGATGTGCATCAGTAAGCACCATGGACATCTCTCTCATTGTTTGTCTGTACACAGCTCTGCTGTCTCAGGGTGATGTTTCATTTATTAGGTTGAGTCTGAGTTAATGTTTACAGGGACAGTGCACATTTAACCTGTCTGGCTCTGGCGTTCCGCTAGCGGAACTCCTCCCACATTCCACTGAAAAGGCAGAGCGCGAAATTCAAAAAATATTTGAGAAATATTTAACTTTCACACATTAACAAGTCCAATACAGCAAATGAAAGATACACATCTTGTGAATCCAGTCAACATGTCCGATTTTTTAAAAATGTTTTACAGCGAAAACACCACAAATATTTATGTTAGCTCACCACCAAATACAAAAAAGGACAGACATTTTTCACAGCACAGGTAGCATGCACAAAGCCAACCTAACTAACCAAGAACCAACTTCATCAGACAGTCTTATAACATGTTATACAATAAATCTATGTTTTGTTCGAAAAATGTGCATATTTGAGGTATAAATCAGTTTTACATTGCAGCTACCATCACAGCTACCGTCACAAATAGGACCGAAGCAGCCAGAGTAATTACAGACACCAACGTCAAATACCTAAATACTCATCATAAAACATTTCTGAAAAATCGATGGTGTACAGCAAATTAAAGACAAACATCTTGTGAATCCAGCCAATATTTCCGATTTTTTTAAAGTGTTTTACAGCGAAAACACAATATAGGATTATATTAGCTTACTACAATAGCCTACCACACTACCGCATTCATTCATCAAGGCACGTTAGCGATAGCAATAGGCACGTTAGCAATAGCGAATAAACGAGCAAAAGATATATAATTTTTGACTAACCTTGATAAGCTTCATCAGATGACAGTCCTAGAACATCAGGTTATACATACACTTATGTTTTGTTCGAAAATTTGCATATTTAGAGCTGAAATCAGTGGTTATACATTGTGCTAACGTAGCATCTTTTTCCCACAACGTCCGGATATTTTTCTGACACACATATTCTGACCAAATAACTATTCATAAACATGAACAAAAATACATGTTGTGTAGGAATTGATAGATACACTAGTTCTTAATGCAATCCCCGTGTTAGAATTCTAAAAAATAACTTCATTACGACATCCAGCTTAGGTATAGCGAGAGAGTGCCCAAACTCTGGGCGCAAACGACTAGTTCACATGTACGACAGATATATGAAATAACATCATAAAATGGGTCCTACTTTTGCTGATCTTCCATCAGAATGTTGTACAAGGGGTCCTTTGTCCAGAACAATCGTTGTTTGGATTTAGAACGGCCTTTTTCCCTCTCGATTTAGCAAGCACACTTGCCAAGTGGCGCGAATCTCTCCATCGTCAACAAACTCAGAGAACAGAACACGGCAAAACTCCCGAAAAAATTTCAATAATCTGATTAAACTATATTGAAAAAACATACTTTACGATGATATTGTCACATGTATCAAATAAAATCAAAGCCGGAGATATTAGTCGTCCATAACAACAGCTTATCAGAAGGCAAATCCAGGTCCCTTCTCGCGCTCTCCAGAAAACAGGAAACTGGTGACACGTCATGCCAAGAGCTATTATTCGAGCCCAGATCAAGTTACACACTCAATTTCTTCTCTCACTGCTTGTCGACATCTAGTGGAAGACGTATGAAGTGCATCTAAACTAATAAATATCAAGGACTTTAATAGGCAGGCCCTAGAACAGTGCATCGATTTCAGATTTTCCACTTCCTGTCAGGAAGTTTGCTGCAAAAGGAGTTCTGTTTTACTCACAGATATAATTCAAACGGTTTTAGAAACTAGAGTGTTTTCTATCCAATAGTAATAATAATATGCATATTGTACGAGCAAGAATTGAGTTACTAGGCCGTTTAAATTGGGCACGATTTTCCCCCAAAGTGAAAACAGCGCCCTCTGTCCTCAACAGGTTAATCAACGTTTCAAAAGTGCTGGTTTGCCATATCGATCCGTGTTTGACAACAACAGTGTATGGCAGGTTTGCCATATCGATCCGTGTTTGACAACAACAGTGTATGGCAGGTTTGCCATATCATGAAGCCTCTATCTCCCATCATTGATCAGCCAAATTTTTCTATCAGTTTTCGATTATAGAAATTGAATTTGACTTCTTAACCTCTGTCTGTTATTACCCAAATTAAGTTAGCCAGGCTAGCCCCACACAATCAATAGTCACTTCAGAGAAGACACAGCACTTGATGTCCTTGGGTACCTAGGGCGACTATCAGTAGATAGCTTATTGATTGGCTATTCATCACATATAACAGGTGTACTCCAGTACTATTTGAGGCGGTCCGGTCACACACATTTCCTAGGTGGTAAAGGTCCGGATGGATATTGTCATTTATCAGTATAGTAATAAATCCCCACCTGTTCACAATACTCTTGTTGGCAGAGAGAACATTTTGCTGTTATAAAGCAAATTTCCTGCAATTCTACACATTTTGCATGGGGTTTTAACGGTCCTGTCCTGCAAATCTACAAAATGTTCCATGTCTTGTGTGTTTATGATGCCATGGGTGGTAGCCCGACTGAGTTCCCAACCATTTTTCTTTTGGTAGTTGGGACTTGCGGCCCATTTGGATCCAGTTCTGGGTCCAGATCTGGACCGCGGTCCACCAGTTGAGTATGGAGGTCATATATAATTTATATGGTTGTCATTTGTTTGACCCCCTCATCGTAGAGGGATATCTCTTCATCCATTGAAATGTCAGTCATGACAGCAGTATAGCATCAGATTATAATGGTCTCTGTGGTTTTAATGTTGACTGGCTGCACACAGCCTCACTAACCCTCCATTCTTACCTTCAGGACAGAACATCAGTGTTGTTTTTTCAGCCCATTGTAAAACTTGGGAACCTCAGATGGGTATGTGAATGGGCTGTGAACTTATGGTTGGCTGTGGACCAGTGGTCGATCTGGCTGATCGAGATACAAAAACATCCTTTGTGCAAGTCAGTCAAACCCAGTGGCAACAAAGTGAAACGCAGGGCCCTTGTGGTCATTCTGGTTGGTTTTCGACCCCGACTTTAACCTAAAAGCCTGGAAAAACAATCTGTGCTGGAGTTGAACTTGGACTATTCCACGGACAAGAGCTGGTAGGTGGTTAAAATGTCAGACAGAGGAGATGCCAATGGCCTGTAAGAAAGGTTTTGAGGAATGGTTTCCACAAGGTATGTTAAAACTATTAAAATATTTCCTGGACAAAGCGCTCAAACATTCATGTAAATAACCAGCTTGAATTAAGGCTTCTCTGAAACATATTACCTAGGGTGTAATGAGCATTGTCTGCTTGTAGCCGAGCTTTGGCACAGTTCGCTTCTAACAGAGAACACAAGTCATGGACTTATAAAACACAACCAAGACAAGACATATTTCATGTCGAAGCAATGGTTTGTTCTGCAAGGCATGTAACACTCCAGTTATGTTGTCCTCGAAGGTAAACTATTTCTATGATGGCCTTTTGATTCCGTGCTGTATTTTAAGACCAACATGTTGTCATGAGAGACTACTGCCTAAAAGGGGGTTTTTAGAACTGAGTGAAATTGAGGCTTTGTCAAGTCTGTTTTAACTCAAGAAAACCAATGTACTATTTTCCGTAACACATACGGGATTAGCAAAGATTTGAACAAGGATAAACTTTTTCACTTAATCTCAAAACAAAAAGTGGGTCTGGATTTGATGTATTGTTTTTTTTGGTTTACTTTCTAAAAATACCAGTCCCCAATCATAAGATATTTCAGTGAAGCGTGAACAAAGCAGGATTGTGAGGGCTTCAGCGCTTGGCGTTCCTAGGACATTTCCTCTGCTCATGTGGCAGATCAAATTGCTTAACAACGTTTAAAATGTGACATTCATCCAGCAGAAATATTCTCTGGAATTAAGATTTAGTCATGTCCCTAGTACCTCACACAGAGGGAATGAACTTGGAGAATGTTCCTTCTGGTATTTTTGCACACATTGCTTATTTAGGTCACTGAACTGGAAGACTAGACTTTAGTGTAGGTCCACCCAACCCGGAAACTTTTTCATACACTTTTGTTAGAATAAGGAGTCATGTGAACTATCCGCATCCACAGGAGAAATGTGAAGATGACTCAGAAAATAATGCTGTGGTTTGGTGTACATTTGGTGTTCAGGAAGCCTAATTTACATATGATTACACTCGAAGTACAACGGGACCCAACTGTTCGGTGCTAATGCTGTAATCAATGCAGAATGTACTCTGGTCATTTCCTCCCTTTGGGGTGAATAGAACAGGAAGTTGCCATGTTTGGCCTGCCCTGCCAGTTTGGCAGCCGCTCGCGTTGTAGTGGGCTTCCTGTCTGCCTGCCCGTCATCCCTGGGAAATGCAGATCGGCTATTAAGGGTAATTGGCAACGTTCTGCAGCGGCAGGAAGGATGGGATTCCAGCCAACTGTTACTAGTTACAGTACTTCAGCCTTTTTAAACTGAAATCATAGGCCTTTGCTTTCAGACGTTTAGAAACTGCACTGTCATCTCACGTTCCTAGAATAATGTCATTTGAGGTTGCGTGAAAGTACGCAAGTAGGTTTTATAGGGGGCTCATTTGCTAGTCGAGCCCCATGTAAATGATATCACTGGGGTATCTTGTTTTTTCTCCCCATGTTTAGAGGCCATATCCACAGTCGCCTCGGCTTGCTAAGATTTCCCTTCTCACAGGCTGTTAAGTTAATTATCTAAGTGTTGTTTCTGTTTTGCTGTGACTAGGCCGCTGACGACACGGACCTCAACCCTGGGTCGTGGAGGACGAGGCCGGCGCCCGGTGACTTAGATCCCTATGAGAGCGAGAGGAGCTCCACGACAGATGTAGGGTCCAGCAGAGGGATGAGGACCACAGCTTCCAGGCCAGCGCTCTTGTCCAATAGGGGTCATGCTGGCCGGGCGGAGGGAAGAACTGGGCGCGGCAATCGACAGTGGAGCAATCGTCAAACCGACGACTAAACCGGCCAACCGTCTTAGTCTCTCCGCTTCATAATATCCAGGTAGGATATGTCAAAGAGAAGTCCCAGGAACCCGGCTGTCTGGTCTAGCATTGCTGATTGATAAGAGTATGTTTAATGTCTGATGAGGTTGATATATATTGTCTGATAAAGTTTATATAGTAGGCGTGTAACGATACACTTATTCATCCCAAACCGTTCTGTATGGGGAGCTCGGTTCGGTCTGCACTGTGAACCCGACTGAATGAATGAGATATATATATATATATATATATATATATATATATATATATATATATATATATATATATAAATATCCCTTGTTTTTCAAAGATAATTTGTAAAAATCCAAAATAACTTCACAGATCTTCATTGTAAAGGGTTTAAACACTAATGAATGGACCATAAACAATTAATGAACATGCACCTGTGGAACGGTTGTTAAGACACTAACAGCTTAGACGGTAGGCAATTAAGGTCACAGTTATGAAAACTTAGGACACTAAAGAGGCCTTTTTACTGACTCTGGAAAAACACCAAAAGAAAGATGCCCAGGGTGCCTTAGGCACGTTCACGTTCAAAATGCTGCAAGGAGGCACGAGAACTGCAGATGTGGCCAGGGAAATAAATTGCAATGTCCGTACTGTGAGATGCCTAAGACAGCGCTACAGGGAGACAGGACGAACAGCTGATCGTTCTCGCAGTGGTAGACCACGTGTAACAACACCTGCACAGGATCGATACATCGGAACATCACACCTGCGGCACATGTACAGGATGGCAACAACAACTGCCCGAGTTACACCAGGAATGCACAATCCCTCCATCAGTGCTCAGACTGTCCGCAATAGGCTGAGAGGCTGGACTAGGGGCTTGTAGGCCTGTTGTAAGGCAGGTCCTCACCAGACATCACCGGTAACAACGTCACCTATGGGCACAAACCCACCGTCGCTGGATCAGACAGGACTGGCAAAAAGTGCTCTTCGCTGACGAATGGCGTTTTTGTCTCACCAGGGGTGAGGGTCGGATTCGCGTTTATCGCCGAAGGATTGCGCGTTACACCGAGGCCTGTACTCTGGAGCGGGATCGAGGTGGAGGGTCCGTCTGGGGCGTTGTGTCACAGCATAATCGGACTGTGCCTGCAAGGACAACAAGCTATCTCAATACTGTGCGTTACAGGAAAGACATCCTCCTCCCTCATGTGATGCCCTTCCTGCAGGCTCATCCTGACATGACCCTCCAGCATGACAATGCCAACAGCCATACTTTTCGTTCTGTGTGTGATTCCCTGCAAGACAGGAATGTCAGTGTCCTGCCATAGCCAGCGATGAGCCCGGAGCTCAATCCCATTGAGCACGTCTGGGACCAGTTGGAGGGTGAGGGCTAGTGCCATTCCCCCCAGAAATGTCCGGGAACTTGCAGTTGCCTTGGTGGAAGAGTGGGGTAACATCTCACAGCAAGAACTGGCAAATCTGGTGCAGTCCACAAGGAGGAGATGCACTGCAGTACTTAATGCAGCTGGTGGCCACTGACTGATACTTTTGATTTTAACCCCCCCCCCCACCACCATTATTCAATTTCTGTTAGTCACATGTCTGCGGATCTTGTTCAGTTTGTCCCAGTTGTTGAATCTTATGTTCATACAAATATTTACACATATTAAGTTTGCTTAAAATAAACTCAGTTAACAGTGAGAGGACATTTCTTTTTTTTAATGGTTTATATGTATACAGACACTACCATTCAAAAGTTTGGGGTCACTTTGAAATGTCCTGTTTTTTAAAAATAACATCAAATATTTTGTCCATTAAAATAACATCAAATTGATCAGAAATACAGTGTAGACATTGTTAATGTTGTAAATGTGCTTATCTTTCAAATACAAGGACATTTCTAAGTGACCCCAAACTTTTGAGTGTATTTGAGATTCTTCAAAGTAGCCGCCCTTTGCCTTGATGACAAGCTTTGTACACTCTTGGCATTCCCTCAACCAGCTTCACCTGGAATGTATTTTCCAACAGTCTTGAAGGAGTTCCCACATATGCTGAGCACTTGTCTGCTTTTCCTTCACTCTGCGGTCCAACTCATCCCAATCCATCTCAATTGGGTTGAGGTCGGGTGATTGTGGAGTCCAGGTCATCTGATGCAGCACTCCATTACTCTCCTTGTTCAAATAGCCCTTACACACCCTGGAGGTGTGTTGGGTCATTGTCCTGTTGAAAAACAAATTATAGTCCCACAAAGCGCAAACCTGATGGGATGGCGTATCGCTGTAGAATTATATGGTAGCCTGCTGGTTAAGTGTGCCATGAATTATAAATAATTACTGACAGTGTCACCAGCAAAGCACCCCCACACCATCACACCACCTCCTCCATGCTTCGCGGTAGGAACCACACATGCGAAGATCATCCGGTCACCTACTCTGTGTCTCACAAAGGCACACCTGTTAATTGAAATGCATTCCAGGTGACTACCTCATGAAGCTGGTTGAGAGAATGCCAAGTGTGCAAAGCTGTCATCAAGGCAAAGGGTGGCTACTTTGAAGAATCTAAAATACATTTTGATTTGTTTAACAATTTTTTGCTTACTGCATGATTCCATATGTGTTCTACAATGTAGAAAATAGTAAAAATAATGAAAAACCCTTGTCCATTCTTTTGACTGGTTGTGTGTGTGTGTGTGTGTGTGTGTGTGTGTGTGTGTGTGTGTGTGTGTGTGTGTGTGTGTGTGTGTGTGTGTGTGTGTGTGTGTGTGTGTGTGTGTGTGTGTGTGTGTGTGTGTGTGTGTGTGTGAAACACTAGGCCTATAGGCTATGCCAACACTGCATTGTATGCCTCTTGAGTAAATCTGAGCAGAATTTTTTTACAGGCTTTTCCGTTAAAACAACTACAGCCTTAATTGGCGCATTTCAGACTGTCATTTTGTGAGACGCAGCTGGGAACTAGTCCTACACAATGGCGAGTGGTGGGGTCGATAAACCAGGAAGATTCTCCATCGTTTAAATCTTCAGTTTGGGAACATTTTGGCTTCCCAGTAGATTACAACGGTGATGGACAGAGAGAGTATGTCTCCACTGCTCAACCAGAATAGCCTATGCAGCTGCCAACACCTCAAATATGTTGACACGTTTACGTCGGACTGGAGCAAGACGTAAACGCACAAAAAAAACACAACTTATGCATGCAAGCAGCCCTTCACAGCTGATTCTGACGGGCCAAATAAATTACAAGAGCTATAGGTATGTTTATAGTCGCGGATATGCGCCCATTCTCGGTGGTTGAGAATAGGGTGTTTCGGCAGCTAGTGAAAGTGCTCGAGACACGTTAAGAACTTCACCTTATCGGCACCCATTTCAGCAAACAGGTAGTACCCGCTCTATATAAGCAAGCTAAATCAGCTGAAGTTGTCAGTGAATTGGCCAATGCACCCTGTGTTGCACTTACTACAGATGGATGGACCTCCAGGGCTACAGACAGCCCATCACATTACCCCGGAGCAGGAAATGAGAAGAATCTTGCTAAAGATGCCCCCTTTGTGAGAGTCGGTGCACATATTGTTCTCTTTGTAAGGAAACATAATAGCATAGACCTATAAAGTGTCTGAACCATGTTCACATGCATATTAAACTTTATTTTAGTGTTGAGAAATCGTGTTTTTTTCCATTTCAAATAATACTAAGTGTTGGTACTCCTGTTGGTGCTCTCATCAGGCATTATATAACTCATGATCATATATGGAGTTAGGAATACCAACACTTTGGATTTTCTTAAATAAACTCAAATTAACTACAGTGACTGTTGGCATTTCATTTTCCTGCTCTACCGAAACTGAACCGTAACCCCAAAACCCCAAAATGTACCGAACCACGACCCCAAAATGTACCGAACCACGACCCCAAAATGTACCGAACCGTAACCCCAAAACCGCAATAAGTACCGAACCACGACCCTTCACGTTGTAGTAGTCATGGCTATTACAGAGCTTCAATGAGATGAAGACCCTTCCTGTTGTCTCGTCAGTTGATGGCCATGACTATTACAACAGGAAGGGTCATCTTCTCATCTCACTGAAGCTCTGTAATAGCCATGACTACTACTGTATTTTTATGGTGGGAATCTTTTTAGAACTCGGCCAGAGGATAAAAATATGATTCCAGACTGAGCCACTGGACTGCTTGACTTCACTTCTTACTTTAATCAAATGATGTGCTAGTTTAATTACTCCTACTCTAATAATGCCAGCCAGCCCTCTCTGATTGTACGACTTGTGCTCTCTTTTCTTCCAGAGCTCTCCATCACCCCCAAACTGCACAACAAGGAGGAATGTACTGCGTCCCACATCTCTACTCCCCCCCCCCCCCCCCCAACAACAGCAGTGGCAGGCAAGTTCCTGCCAAGTCCCTGTCCAGCAACAACCCATGCTTCTGAGTCTAAAAAGAAGATGGCCACGTGTAAAACCTTCCACTACAACATCCATATATAAACCCTGGATGACTGACTGGGTGCTGTATTGAAGCCACCGTGCAGCCATCTTGATTTTGGAAGCTATGGAAATGCATTTATTAATGTCTACATACGTTTTTGACATTCTATTACAGACACCTTTGGCAATACTTTTAAAATATATTATGTGAGCTAAACATAAAAATAAAAAAACTTGATGAAAAAATATCCCTTTAAGTATTTTTTTGTAGAGTACTAATGTTTACTCTCCCCACTACAACAACAAAATACTTAAATACATGTAATTTTGACCTTAAAACATTGAATTGAAATACTCTAGAATACATTCCTATGGAGGACTGCTCATTCTAGGGAGTGCCAATATGGCCGACCGGTGGTTTCAAAGCCTCCCAGTGGTCATTACAGTGTCAGCAATCCAGGGTTTATAAACGTCACTGATCTGCACAGACCACTTCAGTTTTATTATAATATTCCCATATACAGTGTCGCGATGGAGTGGACCTCACCTCTTCGCTTCTTCTCCTACCTGATGTATTATACTGTATTGCTCCGACTTGACAAGGGAGAGACGCTCACTTGGGTGACTGGGTCTACAGATGTGTGTGTGTGTGTGTGTGGGGGGGGGGGGGGCGAGAGAAGAGGGGAGTGACACAGGAAGGAAGGATTTGTTGTCTTTCAGAATGGACCGTTACAAGACCTCACTTTGAAACTTCCAAGCGGAGCTCCCCCGAGCTGCATCAAGATGTGACCAAAACAGGGAGCGAATTACTTAGATTTTTTAAAACGTCCTCTGATCTCGGAAATGTGTGTGTATATATATATTTTTTGCTTAATTTGGTGTGCTTTTGTTCATGTGTTTGCTTCATACTGACAACCATAGCAGTTTTTGCAGGGTTTTATTTTGCACATCGTACACATACACCTATATCTATTTTTAACCTGTGGGCCTAAAAGAGGGTGGACTGTATGGCTTTGAGGAAGTTTGCATGTTTCAACATAATGTATACGAGGAGCATTTTGGAGTCATGATTCCCAGCATGTTGTCTGCTTCAAGAACAACAAAGACAAGGGCCCTGTCATAGACACGTTCTTATTTTCTTATAGGCTGCAAACTCAATATCCTCTTCAACATCCGTCCCTATGCAATAAGGAAGATAATAGCCAAGTACTTTGATCAACAACCTTCAAATTGTGCTTCATTTGGTTACTCAGTAATTTGCTCCCTGTTGCTAGCCACCGTCTCTTCCCCCTGCTCACCTGGACTCTAGAATTCGTCTATTGGGACACAGCAGAAAGGAAGGTCCATCCCCTTTTGTCTGCACTCAATGAATGATGGAATGCACTTATTTAAGCTTGGGGGACATGTATTTGTCATCTGGAACAGGACTACTATTCCCATGGTGCTCTGCTTCAGCGCACTTTCCTCCAACTGTAACTGATGCCCTGGATCTAGCAGTAAAATGTGCTGCTGTGAACACCCAATCAGACATAGGAATTCTCCAATCACCACAAGGAACAATCAGTCCAGATACACGCAACTGTGTTTGCGGTGCGATTCGTCTCAACTTCTCCCTGTTTCTATAGAAGTGTATTTTGTTGTAATATTTAAACTGAACTTTTCATTGTTGGATTAGGGAGGGTTCTATGTCACTCTGGCCAGAAACAGAGATCACTGGGTTGCCATAGAAACACAACTAGTCTGGCAGGTGGTGAGGCCTGATGTACTCATACATGCAATACTCTGTAAACTCTGAACTACAAACTCTGGTAGGAAGTTTCCCCTTGATACTGGTCAGTCATTGTCATTTAGCATTGCCTGTGTAGTAGCAGCCGACCAGCCGTTTCACTGTTTAGCTTTCATATTTATTTGTTATTTACCACAAAATGCATATACCTATTTTTGTCATTGTAAATGTTGCAATTTGGTGATGGGGACCTACCATTTACAGTCCTTTAGATTTCATAGTGTATTGATTATGGGAAATGGAAGAAGTCATTACACACAAAGAATACAAATATAATCACTCCTAACCCCGAAATCACCACGTTGTATTCCTCTAACCTTGTGGAAATGTGAGGTGCAATTCCCCTCCTGCTGGCTACACATTACTAAGCTGTTGAGCCTAGGCTGTGTGAATTACTCCCTAGTTTTTCAGTCAAGGTTGGTCAAAAGATTGTGTGGACAAGTATAATGAATGCTGTCATCACACATTTGCAAAGATTTTCACATTTGTAGAGAATATTTTATAGAAGACCATTGTGGTTTCAATTGAAGAAAAATTTACGGACGAGTAAAAAGACCCCCAATCTTTTGAATTTAATCGTTTTTTGTTTCCCCCAAAAAAAATCTTCAAAGGACCCATTTTAAAATAATGTTCGCTGCCCAAAATGTTCTGACCTTTCTATTTGCCGGTCAGAAGTGCTCCAGCTCGGCATCATAAAGCATTACTGTCGCCATGTGGCCCCTTACACGGCTACTGGCCCATCCTGTGAACATGTGTTCAGTGCAAACACACACACCGCTTGATGTTGTTCAGAAGCCCGGCGCTGATGTGCCAAGGGCTACGTGATGACTTACCCACTTCAGAAGGCTTCTGTTGTTGACCAGTCCTCGGTTACCAGGATGACAACCGCCAGAAGGCCACTCATTCCAAATCTGTATTTCCGACCTCATCACTTCTTTCCTGCACAGTGGTTCCAGTTTCCCCTCTTCCTCCTCCTTCCCCCTCCTCCCTCCCCTCCAAGAATGCCTTGATTCTTAACGACCGTGATAAGTATTGCTAGGTCTGAGAGCCGTTTTACAGTCTGCCAAAGTTTGCCGGCAGACACTGATATACAGCCCCCGGGTAGCCGAAAGGTCAAAGGTCAAGGCTGGAGCTAATCGCGTCTTTCCCTTGGACTTTGGGGGTTATAAATACTGTGAGGAAAGCAAAACGATTTGGCAGCGGCCAGCACTAACCCGAAATGGAGGCAGTTGATGAGTGCCAGTCAGAACTGGCTCGCTCCGATGTGTAAACCAAAATCCACGTGCTGATTGTCCATCATAGCCAAAGGGTTTATGTGTGATGCTCATATAAAAGTGTCTGTGCAGACTCTTGTTGCGAGTCACTCACTGGGGTTTGATAGTCTGCAGTTGGCTAGTGAACTCCAGCCCATCTTAATGAGATCCTGATTTCAGAGGTCCGTGTCAAAGTTGAGCCCAGGAACATCACAGGCTGTCATTCCCATAGACCTACATCACCATGGGTCGGTTATCATATTTCATTGATCCTATGATGCAAGGCCAGCACCCCTGTCTGCTCAGATAATCAAGAGTGATCGCTGCTGTAGGGAGATTGACCTTCTCCGATCATACCTAATCTGACAGAGGGAGACTAGGTTTAGACAGGAAAAAACTATTTTTGAGATGAGAACTAAACTCTTAACATTCCTCATTATGTAACTTCTGGTGTATAAACATCTGTTATTTACGAACCATTGTTTTTTTCCCTCTCTTACAAGGTAGCGTAGAATGTAGTTAGTGGAGCGGGACCAGAGAGCAGAAATGGCTCTTTGGAGTGACTTGCCATTAGTCCTGTAAGGCCTCTTTTGTAAGGCGAGGGTTCATGGTGTCTTTGGACATCAGAAACGGTAATCTGCACTTAACCAGCACTTAAATTAAGACCCTACATAAGTAAGCCCCCTTTTAGCCGCCCTTTTGTCAAAAGTTCCATTTGCGTTTATCCCCGAGAAATGTATTCCACTCTTTGTGATTTATTTTCTTCGCTGAATGTATGGTCATCAAAGATATATATATATATATTAAATGTGTGTTTTTGCACCGGCCAAATTGAAAAAGTTGCTTGGAGCAATTGCGAAACAACTCGTCTGATAATGTGAGGAGTTGTCGACGGTCACGTTTATTGTACAGATTATTATAAAGTCCTTTTTTCAATTGATTTCCTTAGTCATGGCACTTATGTGTGTCTCTGCCTTCTAAAATTGTGCCATAATCATTCCATAGTATTTCCAGTTTACAGTCTGAGACAGCGCCAGTGTTTTCCAAGATGGAGACCCTGTCTCTTCAACTATTTGTGCTGAAATAAGGGGAAATATTCAATTTGATGGTTTCTTCTGTTTTCAACTCATGTTTTTTTTGTTTCTGTTTTGTAAAACAAAAGATGTTTTATTTTGGAAGCTGCATCGGATAGATTTTATTTAAGAAAATCTTGTAATTTTGTAAAGTGGGCCTTATTGAAATATATGTAGGATTTTGTTGTTGCTAGATATGCATCTTTCTCATTAATGCACTCCTGGAGAGTACTTCCTGTTTTTGTTTTTTTAATGTGAGAGATGTCATGATCTCGAGCTATAACATGAGATGGCAAGCCGACAGAGACTATTGAAAGTAATGTACGTTTTATCAAGAGCGTGTCTGCTCCGTCCACGCAGGCTAAAGTCATTCTCCATGTGGCGTCCTGTTATTAGCGGTTCAGGAATCAGTCATTCTAACAGGTTCTCTGTTTTCTCTCTCATGCATTCAGGGTTTATTCATCTTGTGTGCTGTATGTAAGTCCTGCCAAAGAAAGAGATGTTCAGGCCTCGAGACACACACACCTACACACTCCAACATGAACAACTGGATATTCTCCACACACACCTACTCACACTCCCACATAGACATACAGAGGAATTTCGTTCTGTACGATCAAGTTGGAAATCATC